>NW_021604591.1:5568120-5607712 GCF_004785775.1 Grammomys surdaster
AAGAAGGCATCACACCTTCTGAAATTTGAGCTACAGGTAGTTGTGAGTCATAGTGTAGGTGCTGGGACTTGTACCTTGTAAGCATTCTTGATCTCAGACACAATGCTCCAGTCCCTTGATGGTATTAATTCATCTTTGGTATAATGTTGTAAGCTCCTGGAATTGCTTATCTCTTTTTCATCTTGTAGCATAATTCAGCCCACATCATATTCAGGTATATATACTCTTTAGATAGTAGTTTGGAGATTAAAGAAGAGGTTTATGTTTGGAGTTCTGAGTTTGAAACTCATTGTCAAAATATTTTATGTAAAATGAAGAAATTAGATGGAATCACCTCAGAACGTATGCCTGGGGAAATGAATAAGTGAGTAATGGAGTCCTCGCTCTCCAGTGGAAAAATGGGCAGAGAGGAGGAGCCTCCTGGGGACCAGGTGTCCCATGAAGGATGAGCAGCCTTATGGAGGATGAGGACTGGGAATTGAAAAGTAATGAATGACCAGGTAAAAAGGACAAAAGCCAGCTGTGCCGATAGTCACAGACTTGGAGATTCATGGCAAAAGAAGGTGGTTGAGAATCTGAGAAGATCAAATTGCAGTGAGAGGTAGAAGGAGATCATGTGTAGACCGGGGTATACTGAGTTTTTCAAGACCATTTCCCCACTTTCCTATACTTTTTGGTCATTTTATTAAAGATTTAGGGTTGTGTTTGTGAGTGGTGTGTGTGTGTGTGTGTTGTGTGTGTGTTGTAACTTCTTAAACTTGGTACAAAAATATATTTTAAATGCCTCAGCAGGATAGCATAATAACCTTGGGAAGTTCTACTTGTCAAAAATCCCATATGTGTATTTTTCTAAATAAAAATAATCATTAGTTTGAGACTGATTTTTTTCTTTCCTATTTTTCTTCTAAGCATGCTGTTACTTGCTGGGATGTTAAAGATTAAATGAGCCTCCATTATATCCCCAAGATCCACTCCTTTCATCTGGAAATACTGCTCTGGACACATCTAGACATTGATTTAAAATAAAACTACAATTTCTTTTAAAATCTCATTATGTGGGATATGTCCATCAAACAATTTTCCTGTCACTGAATACTCCATAAATACTCTTAATGGGCAATAATGTAATGGCTGTAGAGAACCCAGCACAAAACTTCTTATTTATGCACTTATCTTGCAAAAATGTTTTCCATCAGCTTTCTCTCTCCTTGAGGAAAGAGCTAATAAAAAAAATCCACATGCACTTTGTGGTGTAGTACTGGCTGATAATATTGTTCCTTCTTTGAATGTATCTCTTTCAATTGGTGAATAAACCCTAATGGAATTTTTGCATCTCCTATAGTAAGGTATTCCTTTAAGATATTTCTGAGAAAAGCCTTGCAGTCTATTTTTCATTATAGATTCCTAGTTGAGAAGACAATAGAGACACAGAAAGCAGTCACAAACATACCTCCAGTGGTTGAAAATGGCTTAAAAAGTGTGTTATAGTCTTCGGAATACAGATTGTATGAGTAAACACTGTGGCTCAGGAGCCTGAATCAGAAATAACTGCCATCAAGGATGACACAAGGATGATGATTTCTGTAAACAAATGGAAGACTTAGCAGGAAATGATACTCATTTTTTTTGTACATCAGGCACAGCATGAAGATAAAAACCTACCATGGAAACACAGAAAACAAACAATGAAGATATTGCCCTCATCTCATTGCGTTCCAATGTTTATCAGGGAATTGTAAATTTTATAGGACCTAAGATTATTGAAAGCAACACCTCAATTTTCAAGCAATCTAAAAGATACAGAGTCAAGAGCTTATAAACATATCAGAAAACCTCCAAAAGGCACCAGCAGTAGCATACATTTTACTGGCTCACTCTTAAGTGCAGATTCCATTCCCATATCCAGAGCTACCAGGTAGCTCTCCAAATAGTCCATGCTGGGCTAGAAGAAAAGTCCAAAGGACTCTTTATTCCTAAAAGTACCATAATAAGGGAGGAGGGAAGTGAAGAGCAGCTATGACAAATGCTGACTCATGTATAGGTAGGAAGTTAAGCCTAGCTGGCATAGCAAGAATGGCAAAGGTGGTTGGTGAAGCTCTTCTTCAGGTTGATAGTTTCTGTGGTCAAGTCATTAAGAGCAATGAGTCAAGCATCTTAGTCTTTACTGGTTGGATTTACAAGAGACATTTGCATTCACAATACAAATATATCAGGGCAGGGCAGTCTTCGATTTTATTCATGCATGCATATGAACACGGCAGAGGTTTCAAATCTTCAATCTTCATGACATATTTAGCTCAGCACGTACATTTCCATTATCTCTAATATCTCTATATTCTTTAAGAATCCCTATAACCTTGGGCAAACATGGTTCTGATTGCTGTTGTCACTGGTTAGTGTGCAGTTTTCTAGAGTTTGATATTCTTACACTTCAATCTGGGTTTTTTTTTTCCACTCAGGATGATCTTTAAGACTCACGTCATTATAAGTCAAATGTGTAAATTTAAGTAAATATCATAATATTCCAAGTATTAGTGTTTATAAATAAAATATAGCTTGTCTCAATATCACTGTAGGTAAACTGTTTATAAATATGACACAACTTTCGAATATATCCACCCATTCGATGACATTTGTGTGATTATCAGTGTTTAATTACTATCTTCTGAGTGAATTTCAACTCATCCCAGATAAGGTATCAAGGACAGACAAGAGCAATGAGTTCATGCAAGTCATGCTTAGAGAGACAATGAGTTTATTGGAATTACTTGCAGAGACAAAGGCAAGGGGTTACTTACAAGAATGTGGCTAACCACCAAAAAGCTGGGTCATGAAAAGTCTCTTCCCAGCATCGATGAATTTTCCATGGCCAGATAAAGTTTATTTACTCTATGTACCTCAGCATCCTTGGAGATCACATGCAGTTATGGCTTCGGGGAAGGGAAAGGAGGAGTGTCTGGAAGCTCTGTGGAGGGTCTAAAGACTGTCCTCATACATTAACAGATTCAAACTTGGAGGTCTCTGGCAGAGAATGACAGTGGCTCCAACTAAGATGGCAATTGACCACTTGGTTCAGAGATTGGAGTTCTTCCAAATGTTCTTGTGCAAATATTTTCATGGATATTCGTACCTTTTGGCTCTAAAAGTTCTTGGTACTTTTCTAAAAGTACAAGGTCGGTGTGGTATAGAAAATGTATGTGCAATTCACAAAATCCAGTCAACCGTTGCCAATGTGGCTACTCCATATTGCTTTCCCAGCAGCAAAGCATGAGCATTGCAGTCATTTTCATGCTCATTGTCATTTGGTCATTTATCCCATCCTAATGGATTTAGACTTGTGAAGCATCCAAGACCAATCTGCATTTCCTGCAGTTACTAATGGTTAGTGTCCTTTCATAAACTCCCAGGTTATTTGTGTACCTTCTCTATTAATGAGTCTCTCTCTCTCTCGCTTTTTTTTCAAATAATTTATTTATTTTTTTCAAATTGTAATTTATACTCATTCAAGTCTCTTGCTAGCTTTTTAGGGGTTCTTTGTTTTCATAAATTGATTTTCAGTGCTCATTTACGGACTTGAGTACAAGTCTTTTGTTTGAGACATGTGTTGCACTTTTTTTTTTTGGTTTGTATTAAAACCATTGACCAAAAGCAAAGAAGAGGGACTTTGAGGCTACATAGTAAATCTGGAAGTAACTGATTCAAAGTCAATGACTGAAGTAGCTTTAGGAAAGAACACTCTCCACAGAGAGAACATTAAAGAAAAATAGGAATTCTCGGTCCAAATGTTAAGCAGAAAGCATTTATGTTCATGGAAATAGTGAGTCTATGAGGAATAGATGTATTTTTTCAACAATAATATGAATTCTGAGGATATATAAGATTATTTTTATCTCATTAAGTTGTATGTTCTACTGAATTCAATTTAATTATCCTGCTTCTTTTTTTCTGACAGCACCAATAACATAATGGCCATGTATGGCTGAAAAGGGAACTTTAATCTCATCATTTTATTTATGGCATTCTATCTTATAGAGTAAGAAAGTTACACTTTGCTGCACTTGGCTTTAATAACAGGAGAACACTAAAGATACGTGCAAGCTGCATTAAGGGGTTGAAACAAAATTTGACATGGTAAACACTTCTTGTTTTCACTCCACTTCATGGGCTTATAAACCCTTTGGAAAGTTTAAGCTCACCAGTATTCCACTTGTCTTTGTGTCAAGCCCCCCTTTTGTTTTCCAAAGTACAACACATGTGCAGAAGAGTGCCACGAATGGAACAGACAAACCACAATCCCAGGACACAGCCGAGTATCCTTATATGTAAAAATGTCTTTCTGCTCTGTGTTTGTGTCAAACACCAGGACACAGCCGAGTATCCTTATACGTAAAACTGTCTTTCTGCTCTGTGTTTGTGTCAAGCACCAGTTGTAATATAACCGGTCACCATTTTTGCACCCTCCCATTTTATCTTCCTCACTTATTTAGATATCATTGTTATAAAAATAATTATTATCATATTCTGTTGTAGCATTGGCCAAATCCTAACGTGGTTTCACCCTCATGATATGGCTTTTAGGAGCTTGGTGTATAGACTCAGAACTTTGAAGAAGAAAATCATATAACTTGATACGCTTTCAACTCATGACTTCAAAATATAAGTCAGTAATGTTTAGAAGTCCCATTATAGTCTCTCCATAGTTTGAACACAACCTTTTAAGAAGTCCTCCTGGCTGCCTTGTTTGGCCTTAGTGGGAGAGGATGTGCTTAATCTGCAGTGACCTGATGTGCCAGGGTGGGAGAATACCTGGAGGGATGGTGACACCCTCTCAGAGGAGAAGGGGAAGGGGTTGAGGGGAGAGACTCCGTGAGTGAGGGACCAGGAGAGGGAGCAGCATTTGGAATATTAATTCATTGACTAATTAATTAATTAAAATTTTAAAGAAAAAAGAAAACTAAGTTTCCACCTTCCAAGTGACGCTAGGTCCTTTTTTGATTTATGAACTTCCACAATGCATCTCTGCTCATGTGTTTTCTATGCAGCACAAATGTTGGCATACTTCATGTATGAAGAGCTTCCCGTAAGTCTCATGTTTTAAATGCTTGTTTACCTGTCTAGTGGCTCTTGTCATGGAGAGGTGACTGGACCTTAAGACCTGTGGTGTTATCAAGGCTTGATGTATTTAAAATCTAAATAGACCATATGGAGACAGTAGAACTATGAAAGGAGAAATCTTGCTGACAGTGAATGAGAGGGGTGCCTTCACAGGATACATGTTGGTGGGTATATACTTGCAAAACCCCTCTATGATATTTCTTTTGCATCCTGGCTGCCATGATGTTACTAGCATTCCTTCACAATGGCTGCTTTCACAGTATATGAATCTTGCCACAGGCTGGCCTCAAACTGGCAGAGATCAGTGTGCCTTTGCCTCTCAAGTGCTGAGAATAAAGGAATGCACTATTATACCTGACCTTGACACAATATCTTTAAAAAAGAACTCAAAACAAAATGGTAAACACTGGTCTTTCGATGTATTTTACTTCATTGCTCTAGAGGAGTCAGGGATTCAGTCAACTTCATGGTCTTCAAAGGCAGTCTGCTGTGAGTCCATCATGACTATAAACATTTTTCTCCTTGTCTTTGGTTTATAGTTTCTCCATAATGAGATGATTTACAGATTTCATTTGTATTTTTCTGCTTACTGAATTGTTACTTCTTGGATCTCTGGGACTAATACTTAGATGTACTTTGTGACCAGTCTGTCTTCAAGTGATCATCTTTCTGTCTGGGCTTTCTCATTATCTCTGATTAAGGAGCACACTAAATATGTGCCTGTAATAGATCTTGGTGCTTTCAGCTCTCTTTTGTACTTTGTACAATTTGTTTGTGCGTGTGTGTGTGTGTATGTATGTGTGTATGTGTGTGTGTATGTATGTGTGTATGTGTGTGTGTATGTATGTGTACTTGTGTGTATGTGTGTGTGTGTGTATGCATGTGTATATGTGTGTGTGTATGTGTGTGTATGGGTGTGTGTGTATGTGTGTGTATGTATGTGTGTATGTGTGTGTGTGTATGCGTGTGTATATGTGTGTGTGTATGTGTGTGTATGGGTGTGTGTGTATGCGTGTGTATATGTGTGTGTGTATGTGTGTGTATGGGTGTGTGTATGTGTGTGTGTTGTGTGTCTGTGTGTGTACGTGTGTGTGTGTACGTGTGTGTACATATGTGTACGTTTGTGTACATGTGTGTATGTGTGTGTGTATGTGTGTGTACGTGTGTGTGTGCTTTGCTTGATAATGTTTTGTTCCATCTAAAAACTCTTCATATAAATCAAGTCTTCAGGAGCATATTTCTTAATTTCAGCTCCTTACCAGTCTATTAATTTTTCAGTTTTAAATTTTTGCACCTTTGAAATCAATTTTAGTTAAATGCTGTGTTCCATTCCTTTTCTCTTCCTTCCTTCCTTCTTTTCTTCCTTCCTTCTTTTCTTCCTTCCTTCTTTTCATTTTTCTTTCTTTTTCTTTTTGTTTCTGTTTTTTTTCCACATTAAAAAGGCTTGTTGCTATTCTAGGTTTTCACCCCAGACCTGGGGCTGTCTGAGGTTCAAGTTGTCATGCAGTGATGGATGGTGAGCAGATCCACACAGTATGATTTGGAATCCATGAAACCTGATACGAAATTTACTTTTTTTTTTCCTCAGGATCTTTGCTCCACTTGATGGCTGCTGGGGTCCCATTCTTCAGTTTTATCCCAATACCCTGGCAGTGACAGGCTCTGAGAAAATCACAATGTCCAGATCTGAGAGGCTACCTAGTCTTTCGTAGTGCATACCAAGTGAGCCCTGTTTGATGGCAGGCACTATGGACTTGACTCCAAGGAATACAAGATGATGGCAGATGTGTTGAGACTGGGAAAATAGACCAGCATGAAAAAATGGACTTCTATGAGCCAGATACTCTTAAACAAATTGATATGTTCCCTTTGGTTTGTACAGTATATGAAAAACAGTTTGCTACAAATAGTTAAAAATTCTAAGGTTTCATATAAAAATCTAGATTTTGGGCCTAACATAGCTAAATACTGAGAACATCTGCCAGCATTCTAACATTGCACTAACTGGTCATTTCTAGACGTCTCATTCTCTGGACTGAACATTTCATTTCAGATCCTGGGCCCCTAACACCAGGACACACATGTTGTTGGGATTTGGTTGGTTTTGTTGCCTGTCTATTTCAAGGATACTATCCTTGTTTGTGTCATACCAAAAAAAGGGAAAGTGGAAGTCAAGCCCGAAAGCCATTGCTTTGGCTTTCTCGGTTTCCTGCTTGGCCCTGCAGGTACTTGGACTTACAACAAACTTAACAGCACATGCCTACAATTAGTTCCCCAGGGTTTCCACTACACACTGCCCGCCTTTCCAAGATCTACCAGCACCACTGTTGGCTAGGGAAAGCCAAGAAGAGACTACAAATTAAGTATGAAAGTTAAATGAAGTAGAGCCCCTTTACTAGAGGAGAGGTTTGGAATGGAATGAAAAACATTATGATTATTCTAGTTTTAAGTCAGTGACTCAAAAGGTGGCGGGAGTTGGAGTCAATTTCAAGAGGCCAAGAATAGGTCAGTTTGAATTTAAGACTCTAAAACATGTTGGTTTATATCCCTTGATTATTTTGGACATGAAAGAAACACATAGAATGTTGTGGTGGAGAGGAAGACCACAACTTGCAGCTGAGCAGATGTCAAGATCTGCCTCCTTGTCCATTCCCCCTCAAATTTGGTTCCTCAGTGATTTGCAACAAGAATAGTAGAATCATAGAAGAGTCAAGCTAGAAGTGGGGGTTTTGGCACACAAAAAGAAGTGATCATTTCTGGTGCTGGTTCATTCTGTCACAGCTACTGACCTTGAGAGACGTGATGATCCTGATTGCAGGCAAGACTCAGGATGTTCTGGATGCAAACATTTCCTGGTGCTCACCCAGGCCAGCAGTTCCAGGTCAGTCACTGTGAAGCTACTAGTGTCCTTGAAGGAACAGTTCAGCATAGCCTGTAAGAGTTCAAGAGGTCTAGTTAGGGCTTCTCAGGGGAGTTATACTCAGCACATTACAGAAGTTCTTATTATTGGTGTAGCAGCCAAGCTATTCTATGGAAGAGATCTTGACCCAGAAGCTAAACCCTTCCTTTTCCATGGTGGCTTCACTGTTTGAAAAATGAGGAGGATGCTAGTTTTGCCCCCAGTGCTGATAGGGCACCTTGGGCTGGGGTGTCAGGGACCCCACAACAAGCCAAACATGAACAGGAGTGGGACTCATTGCATGGCTGCAGTCCTCAAAGTCCATCTATTTAAACCATTTTTATCCTTGCACACATTTTTCAGAAAAATCCTTGCTTTCTTTAAATGCAACAAAGCTTACTTTTATGCCAACCTGATCATTATAAGAATTTTTCTTTAAAATATTTTTAATTATATGTATCTCATATCTCATCCAGTGTGTGTGTGTATATGTGTGTGTATGTGTGTATGTATGTGTGTGTTTGTGTGTGTGTGTATGTGTGTGTGTGTATGTGTGTGTGTGTATGTGTGTGTGTGTGAATGAGTGAAAGCAAGCACTGCTGGGCTCAAAAGAGGTTGTCAGATCCCCTGAAACTAAAGTTTCAAGTTGTTGTAAGCATTTTAGCACGGATGCTAGGAACTGAACTTGGGTCTTTTGCAATGTAAGAATACACTCTTAACTACTGAGCCATCTCTTAAGACTTTCTAGTGACAACTTCTTGTTCTTGGTCTTGGTCTTGGTCCTGTTCTTGGTCTTGGCCATGGTCTTGCTCTTGCTCATGCTCTTGGTCTTGATCTTAATCTTGATCCCTTTTTCCTCCTCTTCCTCTTCTTGTTCTTTTTTCTCTTCCTCTTTTTCCTTCTCTTTCTCTTCATTTTCTCCTTCTCTTTCTTTGATGACACTTATATGTAATGTCTTATGTTCATCACAGGAGGCCTAGAACAATTGGACAAGTTCCTATATGTAATAGTTTGTGTAAACATCTATGGATATTATAAGACTTTATTTTCATAATCTCAGGGTAAAAGTCAATAATCTTCATATTTCTCTACTACTATAAACCTGGAGCTTGTCTTTTTCCATTTGCCTTACCTGAGGGGAAACAGAATAGTCCCTCTTTAAAATATGATTTTTTACTACCCACCTTAGGGGAGCTATGAGATTTCACATCTATTTTCTACTATACACTAAATTGTATATTCTTCTTCCCCAACTCCTGTGTTGAAGGCTATGCTAATTTAGTTTGCCCTTATTAAATAGAAATTTAAGAAAGAAAGGTTTCCCTAGCTTATAATTCCAGATTACAGCTTATCACGGAAAGGAACGCAAGGCAGGAACTCAAGCACAGTCACATCACATACACAGTCAAGAGCAAAAGGAGATTACATAACCTTTAATGTCTGAGGTGCTTATACTCAGGTAAACATGAAATAGTGCCTCCACATTCAAAGCGAGGCTTCTCACCTCAATTATCAACCTAGACAATCCCTCTTCGGCATACCAAGAGGCCAAGATGATCTAGATAATTTTACATTAAGACTATCTTTTCCTGTGATTCCAGGTCATGTCATGTTGACATTTAAAACTAACAAGCACAAAGACCCAACCCTTAATGGGACAAAACTCAGAGGTGATGGCACTGAGAGATGTTTAGGGCTAAATAAAGGTGAGGTCACAGTCCATTTTTTAGTTCAGGGATTTATATTCTTGAGAGGAAAAGCAACACAATCTACTCTTTCCCCTCTACTATGTGAGGATGTGGGAAGAATCATGGTATCTGCAAACCATAGAGAGAACCCTCAATAAATGATAACACTGTTCCTAAAATTATTCAATTTAGTTTTAAATTCCTGCAGCATTTTATAAAAATAAACTAAAATTATGAAGTATCTAGATAAAACAGCATGCAAGTACTATCTTTAACTATATACCTATGTATGAATGTCTGTCCCTTTTAGTTGTTAATGTTATTAGGTGTCTACAAGAAAAAAAAATACTTCACATTTTAATGTCCTCCTTTAACACTGTGGCCAGTAAATGTGCTATGCTCTTTAACATTTTTGTTAGATATATTTATTTGTGTTTGCATATGTATACACACACAGAGACACACGGAAATGCACACACACACACACACACACACACACACACACACACCTCTGTGCATGAGTACCTCATAGAACAGTTCATGGGAGTAAGTCCTCCTCTTCCACCATGTGTATCCTGCTGATGGAACTCAGGCCATCAAACATGGACACAAGACTTTTTAGCAGCTAACTCATCTAACTGCTGCCCTAAAATTCTTATTTTCTATAATAAGTAGTTTGATGAAACAAAATATTCATTTCATTATCCCTCCATAAAAGACCTTAACATATTTATTACAAATTTAACATTCTAGAATGTCACTGATAGTTCTTACATCCCAGAGCTCTGACTTTACAGTTCTCTCTGTCTATCTGAGTTAACTTTGCAAAATTTTGCTATGAGAAGAAGGAAAGAATATTTATTTTAGATGTAAGTTTTTTTATTTCTTCTTTTTTTTTAACCAGGAAGATAAAGTTGAGGCTTACAACTGACAGATCTCTCTGAGCTCAATTGTTCTATACTTGAACCAGTTTCATATTCATAAAATGACTGGCTCTAACTTAAAATAAAAAGTGGCAAACAGAGACAGAATGACAGAGAAGAATGCTTATCTTAGGATGTGCTCTAAATAGCAAAACAAACACTGCAGGGTAGAAATTCCTCAGCCATTAGCAAACACTTTCTATTTTTCCGTGCTAAACAACCTCAGAGTCAATGTTTCATGTCACTCTTTGAAACTAGAATTGTATACAATTCCTGGGCATTTCCAAGTACTTTGTTTTATATATTTGCATCATGGATAAATCCAGATGACTGTACTCTTAGAAAAGAAAAATGAGAAAAGCCTGTTCATTTCCAAGTGATTATCAACTGACATTGTCGCATCATAAAATGTAATATGCAAAGAAAGCTGAAATCCTAAACTAAGACTCCCTTTTCATCTCTGGATACTTTGCTGTGTTGGATTAAATACCCTCATGTGTTTGAACACTTGGTTCACCATTGGTGGTGCTGTTAGGTAAGCTTATGCACCTTTAGGCAGTAGAGCCATGCTGGCAGAAGTACATCACAAGAGACAGGCTTGGAGAGTGTATAATTGGCCTCACTCCATGGTCTGTCTGTGCTTCCTCTGTATGGATGAACATGTGACCAGCCCATTTCCTGATCCTACCATTGTGATTTCCCAGATTGTGGCCATGCCTTCCCTGTATTGGTGGACTCAATACTTCTGAAACCCGAACTCTTCTGTAACTTGTTTTTGTTTGTTTTGGTTTGTTTTCTTTTTTGATTTTTTTTTTGTCAGGGTACTCAAACACAGCACTTGGCTAAAGTATGAATATTGTGCATTACACAGAAAACTGATAAAGTTGGGATATCATTAATCAATAAAGGCAATAATTACTAAGATGAATGAAGTTTGGGGGAATGTGATATGCAGCTAAGTTAGTCTTGATAGATTTCAAAAATAGGAAGAAATGTCTATAAGTTCTCTTAGCAGGCAAAGCAGTTTTCTGCCAAGTCTGATGACCCAAGTTTAATCCTCAGCACCCACATAACAGACTGAGAGAACTGACTTCTTCAAATTGTTCTGTGACCTCCACATAAACGTTTCATTGTGTGTGTGCGCACACACACACACACACACGCACACACACACACACACACACACACACACACAGAGAGAGAGAGAGAGAGATGCACAATCACATATACACACAAAACAAACAAACAAACATACACAGGATGATTAAATTAATGTTTAAAAAGTTAAAGGTAGTATGAGAGTTTGAAGGAACTAAGCTCATATGATTGGATGTTTGATCCCAAGTTGTTTGGAAGGATTAAAAGGTAAAGCTTTGCTGTAAGTGTCTCACAGGAGTGGGCTTTGAGGCTTCAAAAGACTTAACATCATTCCCAGACTTTTGCTACCTCTTGCTTCTGCTTGTGAATCAGGATATGAACTCTCAGCTGTTACTATCTTGCCTTTGTTCTTCCATCATGTACTCCATCTCTATGAAACCAGAAAATAGTTAAGTGCTTCCTTTGATAAGTTGCCTTGCTCATGGTGTTTGCTTACAACAGTAGAAAAATAACCAAGGCAAACAGGCAGGAAAAAGTCTGCTTATAGACACAAATTTCCGCATGTTTATGTAGACATTTCATATTTTAAAGGTATTTAGAGAGATTTCCCTGAATATTTGAGGGCATTTATGTAGTGGTGATATCCCTCTGGACTCTTCTTTGCTCCTTAGCTCTTGTGTTCTCCATTAAAAGAATTCAAATGAAATACACAGTATAAACGAAAAGCAGAATTTATTACAGGGCAAACTGAGGCACTCTCAAGGAGTGAATTGTTAATGACCAAAGAAGCCATTGTCCTGGTATTAAGTTCAGGCAGCTTTCAGAATATTCTGAAATTGTCTGAATACACAATGATCTCAAGGAGAGGATTTAAGTCCAAGTGATTGGCAGGTCCAATTGGATTGATTGAATAATGTGTCTTTATACTTTCAGAGAGCCTCCAGTTAGACAGTAGTCCTTTAAGGTTTCAGACGTCTGACCTAGGCTCAGATAGCTATCTATAAGTGTCATTTCATGGCAGTTTTGGTTTCACTTCTCCCAGAGAAAGCTGTGACTCAAGTATCCTTTCTGTGACCAACAATTAGACTCTGGCTGTTCCATCCTTTGATTAATCATCAGAAAGGAGGTCATCCCAATGTCCTGCATGTCTGTTAATATCTAACTAGCTACTTAATAATTTGTCTCTGTCAAGATATAGTATATTCTGTTAATACTTTTGGACTTACAAGCACTCAATATATGTCATTATTATTTTTCTGCCCCTGTTTAGGATTAATTGACTGAAAGATATGGAGTCTGTGAGTTGCTTGCCACACAGTATCTGAATTATTTTCTCTCAGGTCCATATGAAACACTAGGTGAGAAATGCTAACCACCTAAAATCTCAGAAATGACTGGAGACAGATACAGGCAGATCCCTGGAAAATCATGGGTCATCTGGACTGGCTTTGATGGTGACATTTCAGGAGACCTTATCTCAAAAAAATGGTGTAAAGCACCAGAAGGCCAGCACTCAAGGTTGTTCCCTGGCCTCTACCTTCACAAAAATTATGTGTGCTTGCCCCCCGTCCCGTACACCCATATGTACATAAATACAAACATGCACACATATGTAAATGCAGAAAAATGGAAATAGATTAATAGAAATCTCATGTTTACTTTATTATTGGTCAAATCTAGGTTGGGAGATGAGCCTTAGACAGACATGTAAATGTGCTGACTGGTTCCTTTCCCCAACCTTTGTGTTAACTCTGTCTGCCCTTGGGCTGTACATGTCATAACAAATTTGGACTTTATAATAGACACTCAAAGGTCTAGTTAACAGAGTCCAAAAGTAATGGAAGTATCAAGAAATATTGGCATTTCACAGATAAATTTTACCAAACTAAGTTATATAAATGATATCACCCATCTCAGATAACTCCTTGTTTATCTATGGTTCAGAAAGTAAGAGAAGTATACGACCATGCATGGGAAGCAAATCCTTTATCTTGGAACCATTTCCCAAGTCCTAGTCTAACATTCATAAATTAAAAGAATTTTCAGAAAGCAATAGAGGAGATGAGATGTTTCCATGCGGAAAAAGGAGCTTGCTGTCAAGTCAGGCAACTTGAGAAGAAGCAGATCCCAAGAGTAGAAGCAGAAAAATCAAGAACCAGTTTCCTGTGACCTCAGCACATCTGCATCTGAGAAGTAAATAATGTAATAAAATTAGTAAAATAGATATTCATGTTAAAATCTCAGATGATTTTGAATGTTTTTTACAGAGAATACTTCTATGATGTTTATCCCAATTATCTCAATCTGAGCCTTACATTTTGTGTTCATTTACTGGAAGCCTCTATAAATATGCAGTTACCATGTCAATTACAAAGAAAAGTACTAAAATGTGAAACTCTGTTTCAGAAATAGAACAGTGTACATGTTTATATACTTTATTGAAAGTTTTAAAGAAAACCCAATAACATTTTAACTGAAAACGTTGAAAATACACTGTGTTCGGATAATAGGCAGGTGAAAGGAAGAAATTACAAGGGTAGTGATGCACAGGTGTTTGGCAGCATGTTCAGAAGTGCCTTGGTCAAATTTAATACTCCCATGGGTGCTGGCTCAGCTCTGAAAACGTGCTTTTCCACAATGACACCTTTTTCAGTTGTAATACATAACAGTTAAGTGGCTTGTCACTGGATGAGCCATAAATAAGGACTGGCAGTTGATTTTGAAGTTATTAAAATATGAGCCACTGAGTTCGTTAATTCTGGGATTCTTGTCTGTCTAAGGGACGTGATTGATTGGAGCCACTCAACTTTTACAATGAGTTAACTTGATGACTTAAAGAAAAAAGAGAGCGAGAGAGCGTGAAGCCAGATTCATTTATTTATTTATTTATTTATTTTTATTTTTATTTTTATTTTTATTTTTATTTTTATTTTTCAGGCTGTATTTTCTAAGGGCTTTAAACAACAACAACAACAGCAACAACAATAAATACTACAAAATATCCACCCCTCAGAACTGTTATAGGAAACGAACAGTGATTAGATTTCCTTCAGGAATCAGAGTCCGAAGGTACCCTGGAACCTGAGAAAAGTGTGGACCTTATGTACCAATCTAGCAGCAAAAAGCATGGTAACACTGAGTGGCTGTGAGAACAAACCTTGTGTTTCTGGCCTGGAAATGTGTTCAGTGGCTTCAGCAGCAGATACACTCACACTGCCTTGTTTCAGACATAAAGTGCATCCTATGAGCCAGCCAAGGTGTCCAAAGAAGGCAGACACCAGGATGTAATCAACAGTGAAATCTGGGGCACTAATATTAATTAATATTTTTGGTTTCTGGAAGTGATATCTAAACTAACACACACATACATGTTTTCATATAGGTGTGTATACATATATAGTGATATGTACAAACCATATAGCTATATAATACATTGCATATATGTACTATATAGTGTATTATACAAAATATTTGTATATATACAATATAGTATGCTGTATATGCTTTATATAGGTATTTGTAAAATACATTGTATATATAAAATATAGTATTCTGTGCATCTGCAAATACACACTGCATACTATGCTGAATGATGTATGTGCATATACATGTACACACATGTATATGTGTGTATGAGGTAATTCAAATATGAGGTGCCCCATTAGCTCTGGCATTTGAATACTAGGACTGTAGTTGGTGACTCCGTTTGGAACGTCTTAGTGTGCCCTTGTTGGAGGAGGAAATCATTGGGAGAATGTTTGAGAGTTTAAATACTCAACCATTCCCAGTTTGCTCTCTCTAATTCCTGCTCACAGTTCAAATTGTGAGCACTCAGCAAACATACTGGTCTAACTACAGTGCTGCTCGGCACTTCCTTGATGTGATGGAGACTTATCCCTCTAAATCCTAAGTTCAAAGAAATCCTTCCTTCTATAACTTGCCTTGGTCATAGTGTTTTGTCATAGCAACAGAAAAGTAACTAATAGAATACGATACAGTTCATGCATAAATGTATACATTATATGGTATATTATATATGTGTGTATACAGGTACTATACAGCATATATGATTTTTCCCAGACATTGGTCTAAGTGTTTGTCATTTGCTTCATCTTCTGTGCACATAAAACTAATGAATAAATCAACTGCTGAGTAATAACTATACCTGTTATTCAGTTCAATATGTTGTCATTTCTCTTCTATGATCTGCACTGTCAGGAACACACAGTTATTTCAGAGCAAATATAAAGGATACAGGAATTATCAGCCAGTCAGAAGAGCCCTAGTATGTTCTGAAAAGTCTGTGTCAAGAAAGTTTTGCATCCCTGAATATTCATTAACTTGACAGTCTCCCTTTACAGGCCTGGAAACCCACTTGATGACAGCCAACTTGCAAATCTTTTGTTGGGCAGAGAGGTTCATTTGCCTCTGGTTGGTAAAAGAAAGAAAACATCTTTTATTTACAATGCACAGCAGTGTTCGGGATTAATTTAGGAGATTTATAGAAGACTTTCAGTTTGGAGGGATTGTTTTTTCCATTCAGGTGTTTCCCTTGTAAACAAAGTCCTTTGTCATCTCCCATTGTTTCTGCCTTTCCTTTGGTATCACTGGCACACTTTTGAACAGTGACCTGAGCAGCCATTACTGGGAGATAAAGGAAGGCACAGGTGGTGAAAGCTACAAAGCTTGGGAAACAGTTCTGAGGATTCCCATCATTGCCTTGGGGTACAGTCTGTCTGTTTTAATGTGCAAGGCAGCTCATCCTCTTTTAGGAATGAAAGCTCTGATTAGATGGGGGTGAGATTTAAAATCCTTTCTTCCTGTTATATAAGTATTTATTTTAGAGAATTAAAAAAATATAAAATTAAACTATTTGAACAGGCTGCAAAGAGCTGAATGATTTCCAAAGGTGTATTAGCACACTTGCTCATTAAAGGTGCTGTTGGCTGGATTTAGTGTTGCAGGTTTGTATGTAGATGACTATGGTTAGTTTATGTCTAAATGATTCTCAAGGCACAATTTTCTCATTTTATTTTATTTTAATTATATGTATTCAGGTATGCGTAGGTACCTTCAGGAGCCAGAGAAGGATGTTAGACCCCCTGGAGCCAGAAGTATAAAACAATATGGCTTTCTATTGGATGCTGAGACCTGAACCCAGCTATCCTGAGTACTCTTATCCTGTTTCTCCGCTCCAGACCCTTCCCCACCAGACCCTCTGTAATGCTATACTTTAACATTCTTTTCCTTATTTGCTTAAATAAAAGTTAAGACTGTTTCTGGGTTTTAAAATGTGTATTTCTCTAACTACTAAATCAACAGTGATTGACAACATTTTTATTAGCTGTTTATAAAGCTTTTATAATATCAATGATAGTCACCTTGTATGAAATACTGCCATTTGTTCAATTAAAAAAATATTTATTTATCATGTGTTTTTGTGTTCATGTCAACATGTACACATGTGTATAGGAGTACACTCATACATTCATGTGTGTTCACCTGTATGTAAGAGTGCTTTTACCAGTGTTTGCGTGTGTATCTGTGTATATAAGCACACTCACACATGTATGCATGTGCACCTCTATATATGGGCACACTTACCCATGCAAGTAAGTGCATCTATATATAGGAGCTCACTTACCCATGCGTGTCTGTAAATCCATGCATGTGTGTGTATCTGTGTGTAGGTACACTCCACTATGCATATGCACTTGGAAGGTTCTCCCTTAACTGCCTATGGCTTTCCATGTTAGCTAAGACAAAAAAATCAAGAGTTTTCCACTTCAACTTTCCATTTCATTTGGTCAGTAAGTTTATCCTTGCTACACATCCAGGACTTGGGTTATAGGCATGTTCTAATAAACCCAGATGTTACATGGGTGCTGGAGATTAAAACTCAGATCCAGTTGCTCGGAAAGCCACTACTTTACCCACTGAACCATCTCCTCAATGCATTGCCCTTCATTTTTAAAAGTGATTGTGGTCCCAAAGTGTTTAAAGCCTTTATAGAGTAAGATTTATTTTAGCTTCTTAATTTATATTTAGTATTGCGAAGACTTACCTACAAAGGAGAAAAGGGAAAATGCTATTTTAGGGCATTTTACCAGTTAATTTGTTACGTATATTTTTATTCATTTATATTTATTTTGGGGTAGTATATAATAATATGTAAGTTTCAATTTCCTATTTGCATTGTTAATAACAGAAAATTATAATATTACCAGTAAATTGTTATATTACAAAAATTTATGTTTTGAAAATATTTCTGGTCTTATTTATTTAATTAGTTTATTTAATAAGAAATATGTGATCATAATAGTTATTGTTAATTTCTGAACTATTTTTTACACATAATAAGGAAATTATTATTTTATTACTCCTTCACTTTATGGTACCATTTTTAAAAACTATAGCATATTTCAGTATCTTCCTGATTATTTGCTCACTGAAGTTGTCAGAGTATAATTGGAGTTTATCATATAAAATGTGATATATTGCCAGGCAGTGATGGCGCACACATTTAATCCCAGCATGGGAGGCAGAGGCAGGTGGATTTCTGAGTTCGAGGCCAGTCTGGTCTACAGAGCGAGTTCCAGGACAGCCAGGGCTATACAGGGATACCTTGTCTAGAAAAACAAAACAAAAAAACAAAACAAAAACAAAATGTGATATATCATTTATGCATACTTTTTTCATTTTTTTTTAAAAAACAGGGCTTTTTCTCACATATCTTGATCATGTTTTCCCACTCACTACTTCTCTCTGGTCCCTCTCACCTTCCCTCCTTTCTGGATCCATATCCTTTCTTTTTGTCACTAGGGAACAAATTAACTTCTAAGGGATGATAATAGAATAAAACAAAATAAAACAAAACCAACAAGAATAGGACAAAACAAAAAGACACAAAGGAAAGAACCCAGAGAAAAAAAATTGAATCCGATATAGACATAGCGACCCCGCAGTCCACATAGTCAGAATTCTAATAAAAACATTAAACTGAAAACCATAATAAATACATAAAGAAACTGTAGGGTAAAAAGAGTGAAAAGATATGAATAAATAAGGTAAAATAAAAATGAAAAATAATATTAATTAAAAAAAATGTAGCCCAGGCTGGCCTCGAACTTGTGATCTTCCTGCCTCTGCCTCCTTCAGCAAATCCTACCATCATGAGACACCACAACTTTAGAGATTATAAATAATAGATTAGTCCTTTCTTATAACTCCAATTTGCAGCCTGCTAGTAAGTGAAACTGGCTGAGAAAATTACCTTGCTTGCTTATACCTTCTTCATCTAGAACAAGTTGCTTAGTTAGAAATGTGTGTGGGTTCTTGTGAATAATTTGTTCTTTTAATCCATAATTTGTAAAGAATTGATCATGTGAGGATATTGGGGAGCATTTTTTTTACACATGCTCATTGTAGTTGTTCACTAGAGGAAAATAGAACGTAATCACGTTGTAATCTTTACAGTACTTGAAAGATTTTGCAGGAATATATAAACTGTGAGAGAAAAAATAAAGTTGTTGTAGCTATGTTCCATCCAGAGAGAGAGAGAGAAGCAAGAAGTGTGGTGGAAGCCCCTGACATAGCATTATGAGATAAAGAAGCCCCAATGTTGCTGTTGTGTTCATCTTCTGGTGGCCATCTGCTACTGGGCATGCAGCCTACTCTGAAGGGTGCTTTGTGCCTCCAATGAGACTCTGTGGGTAAAACTAAATTTTTATTTTTAAGTGGCTATCAGTTGGAGATAACTTCTAAGTTAGAGATCAAAGCATGTGTCTACTTCTTTCAAGAACTTCCCATGTTTAATAGTAATGTATACACTGTACTTTTTCCCTTCCTTCAACTCTTCCATCTCCATGGCTTCCTGCTACATGAATGGTATCAAGAAAGTGGAAACATAGCTTCAACAAGCAGTTAATATCTAACCCAGCACAATAGTACATAACCAAATGACCATACCAAAATTGGTAACAATTATGCTTACAGTGTAGAGAGGTGATATACCCATACATACCCAGTAAATTCTGATTTACTTATTGACACCTAGCATCTTTCAATATCCTCATCAGGAGATCTAATTTGTCTAATGCCAAGAGATGTCTGCAAATTAAGAACCTGCATCAGTCCCTCATTCTTGTTAAGCTCACTTCTGAATGTTCCTATTAGGTCTGGAAACTAACGATTCAGCAAGAACTTTCTAACCATTCGATAATCATCTAACTGTTGTTTGGAACATGCAAGTGGGCAAATTATTGTTAGAACTAAGTTTCCATTAGAAGAGAATATCCAGACATTAGCTGATGTGCCCAGTCCAGGGCCTGTGTTGATTCAACCATAACAAATCATTAACAAATGGAAGTGTAGTGATCTATTCCACTTCTAAGATCCTCAGAGACAAAAAAGAATAAATTGCCATCCAAATTTTCTTTTTCTGATTCTGGGGATACATCTGTCACAGATAAAGTGAAGGAAAAGACTTCCAATAGCAAAGCCAAGAATGCAAACACAAGGTAAAAGTGAATCAGGCATTTCTTCCAGAAAGGCCAGGAGATCTGCGTGAATATCTCGGCAGTTCCCTGCCATGTCCTTCCCAACTTCTCAGGCCTGCCATTAGGATAGCAATCTGCATTACACTCATGCACTTTCCTCAGCAGAAGCTTGGTCACCTCCAAGAGGGCCTTGTTTTCCTGATGTCCTCAATCATTTTTAGATCTTGCACTCTTTCTGGCTCCTCTTCTATAGGATTCCTTGAGCCTAGAGGGGAGAGATTTGAAGAAGACATCCCATTTAGGATTGAGTATGATTGACTGAATGATTCCAAGGTCACTCGTTCTCTGCACTAATATCTGGCTGTGGGTCTCTGTGTCTGTTCCTGTCTGCTTTAGAAGGAAGCTTCTCTGGTGATGGCTGAGCAAGGCACTGATCCATGAGTACAGCCGAATGTCATTAGGAGTCATGTTTTAAATTGTGTATGTATGTGTTTGGGTGCTGAAGTTCAGCGTCAGCCTGAGGAGGGTCCTGAGAAAGGCAGGAATGGGAACAGCGCTGATTCAATAGTGACTCGGAGTCAGTAGTAGATGCCAGCTGCTAGTTCAGGTACTCTCTCTGGTCCCTGATGAACCTCAGTATTCTTTATTCTTCAACTTCAGCTTAATTCTTCAGCTTAATAATAAGAGAAAGCCTGGCTTTATGACAGTTTTGTTTAAAATCAGCCTCTGAAATTTCAACTTGTTCTTATGTAGTTTTCTTGAAAGTTGATCCTATTTTTGAAAAAAATTAGAACGAGATTAAATTTAGCACCGTTTTCCTGTTAATTTCATTAGTTTTCTTGATTTAGTCAAATATATAATAATTGTAGTTATTAATATTATAATATTAAGACAAAATTTCAGAGTATGTTGTAGCAAGCCTGGTACTCACTAGGATACCCAGGAAGGCCTTGAACTCACTAGTAGTCCTCCTGTTTCACCCCCCAAGTGCTGAGATGACATGCTTGGTTTAGTATGTCACTGTGTTAGATTGAAGTTAGCAGATTTTTAGTCCACTGAAGAAGAACACTTCTGTCCTAATCAGTTCTAGGGTCTCACCTCCTATGATCACATTAACTACCCTAACTTTGCAAGTGTACAAAAGTGATGACATAATTCACTCAGAACACTTAGACACTAAGTGTTGTTATTCATTGCTTCTGCTGCCAAACACCATCTTCTTGACTGCTGTTATGTGCCAGTGTTTTTTAAAGAAATGTTTATTTTTTATTCATTCATATTTGCATGTCTATGTACACATTGCACACTTGCACAGGCCAGAAGATGGGGTTGTTCTCATGGAACTTGTGTTAGAGTTGAGAATGTTCTACATGAGTGTTGGGATTCCAACTTCAGTTCTTTGTAAGAGCAGCAACGTGCACTTAACTGCTTAGCCACCTCTCTACTCCTTGGTGTTCAATCTTAAGATAATGTTCCAATTAGTGCCATCTTTTAAAAGGTGTATATTTAGAACTGAGGGACTACATGCAGAATGCCAAGTAGGATCTGTTTGCATGCACATAGCAGATACATATGGATACATTTATTATTTTGAAAATCCAATGATTAGTCCGACTCAATTAAGATGATACAAAATATCAGAAAAGCATTGGTATACTAATCTAGATACAGACCTCCAAGGTAGACTTGGATGACTGTAACACAGAAGAAAGGGATAGAGTGATTGGGATGATGGAGGAATGGAACTATGATGTGGCCAGAAATGACTGAGTCTTGCCCATTGGTAGTTGCAACATGTATCAATCAGGGCTCTCTAGAGGAACAGAATGGATGGAATGAACATATACTGAAGGGAATTTAGTATATTATATTGGCTTTGCTGGCTGTCTAACACCAAAGAGGCTGAGAGGCTGACCGTAGCTTAGTTCACAAGGTGAATGTCTCAGTAGTCCTAATCTGGCACTGAAGATCAGAAGGATTCCTGGAGAGCAGCCCGTCTCCCATCTATATTGGAAGCCCAAAGAAGATAATGGTAACTTTCATCAAAGAATACAGCAGGAATATCCGCAGGGTGATCTTGCTATATCAGTGAACGTCATCAGGCAAGTGCAAATTTTCTTCTTCTCCTTTGTATATCTGATGTCACCAAAATGTTCTGCCTACAATTAGAATGGGCCTTCCATGTTCAAATAATCTGACTAAGCAAACCCCTTACAGGAATGCCCAGTGGCTGGCCTTATGACAGATTCAAGATCAAATCACATTGGCAACCCAAGATTGGCCATTTAAAGAAGTAATTTAGCAAAAAAAAAATGTTCACATCATATGACAGGCAAAAAATTGTAAAGTTCCTATAATCTCACTTTCAATAGCCATTACACATGAACTATCCCGGGAAGTGGTTACTTTCTTCAGCCTTGGCAATTTCCAAAGTGACCTAGATAAGGACTGTGTACACCTTTAACCCAGCACTGGGGATGAAGAGACAAGCAGATCTCTGTAAATTCAAGGCCAGCTTGGTATACAGAAAGAGTTCCAGCACAGCCATCCAATCCTACACCAAAAAAGAAGGAATGATTTTTTCCAAAGTGGCTGACAAGTCTCTCTATGGTAGGATAAGAGGAAGATGAGCAGCACATCTCTGTGTTCATCTAGCAGCACTTCTCTGAGTAGAGGCATGCACTGTGCTGTGTGACATTATAAGTGTATTGATATGGAAGTGGAGAGGAAGAAGTAGGTAGAGTAAAACATATGCAAAAGTAAATATAGCCAATCTTTTAAGAGTGAGCTGGAGTGCTTGCCTTTGTATCCCTTAGCCTAGTTTTCTGAAATCATTAAATAAGGGTCATGAATGAAAGATCATATTGAGGGATAACTGTTGTCATCTGAATCTAGCTTAGTTTTCATATAAGCATCTCAAGAAGACTGGCTGACATGGGTGTGGGAAACACTCTCTTTACAAGAATGAACACTACTCTCAAGTGTGAATAAGTAACTGACTGCACAATCATGAGAGTGTCATGATCCTATAGCACAACACACACGCGCGCGCGCGCGCGCGCACACACACACACACACAGACACATAAAAATAAATCTTTTCTTTAAAAAAAAATGGAGCAGAATTCAGGCATATCCCTGGGGAGGTGCTTTACGGATTCATTTGTGTATTCAGTAAGGCAATTATAGCTTTTGCATTTCACTCAGAACTCCTGTGGGTAACAGTATGCTTAACAAAAAGGGAAACAAAGCTTCTGAATTTATTCAGAGACTAAGCAAGGAGGTGAAAACAAGTTCTGACAGGATAATGAACCAAATCCAGCCTTCACTGGCAACACCAGGCCAATGATGTGACCACATCACTGCGCCCACTGTGGAGTACTCTGTCTTCCAAGGTTTTTGTAGAACACTGACTCCAAGGGAGCTATGGGTGTCTGCCTGTGTCTTTCAAACAGAATGCAGGATTCTTTGTGCCATCTCAAGAAGACTAAGGCTATCTAATTATGTAGTCAAATGTTTTGGTTAAATGCCTCATTCCTTGTTGTAATTATCACCTATCCCAAAGGGAAGAGCTTCAGTTTACAAAAAGCAGGGAGAACAAGGTTACCTTCTCCTCTCAAATCTCTTTTTAGATGAGAAAACACACAGCTGGAGATCACAGTATATTTAACTGCAATGTTTATCAATGTAATTTGTTGTTTTTCTTAATAGAAATCTTCTCAAAGCTAGCAGTCTTTGAGAAAAAGGAAAAACATGTAGTAAGTAGAATTTAACAGCATTACATGCTAGGAGTTGGAGTTAATAGACAAGGGCTACAAAAAAAAGTGCTTCAAGTAGATCTCAAATTAGCAATAAAGGTTGAAATAGTAAAAGAACACCTTGAAAACCCTATTAATATCTAATTAAATTATTTATTATTAGTCCTGATCAGAATATATGCAGTAACAGCTTGATGGCTGATTTGAACACCCTGATGGACATTACAGCATCTATGGTTAGATCCAAGGTCATGGCATATGTTTCATCTCAAACTCCAGGAAGGGGGGATTTAAACGCTGCCTTTCATTCCAATGATCTCCAGTGCTTGAAAGTATTTACTTGATATCAATACCGTTATTACAAGAGTTTATTTTTACTATCAATCAACTAACTTTAAGTAGGATAGAAGACATCAGTTTTGAATATGGTATTTTTAAATATTTGTTTTCATAGAATGTACTCCCATATCCCACTGTCTACTCTTGTGACTCTCTCTCTCTCTCCAGCAACCTTCTACTCAGTATCATGTCCCATGTGCTCTCTTGCCCTTCCACAAATCCTCTAATCCTCTTTCTCCCCAGGAAAGTTCCATAGTTTACAATCCCACCGACATCCACATGCATGCACATTTACAAACATCAAAAGATGGAATCTTTATATTAATAAAAACATGTGGTATTTGACTCTGAATCTGATTCACCTAACACAATTCAATAGTTTTTCATCTTTCTGTTCTTAAATACATTGTATTTTTATTTGCAGATGAATATAATTTCATTGTATGTACATATGACATTTCATATTTTCATTTTCTATATTGACAGACATCTAGGATAGATCTTACACTCTAGTTTGTTCAGAAGCAAGAAGACATCTTGTTTAAATAGATTTCTTATCTTGTACATATAACCGTCCAATTTTGAGACAGTTGAAGTGTTTTGTGATAAATTTCCTAATACCCTGCTTTATGAGTCTTCATGAAATCTCCTACCTCAAAGTTCTGTAAGCTTAGTTAAATCTTTACCTCTGCTGAAAGGAGATAATTATAGACTATGCTACTGCTTGTATGTAATTATATGCCATTAATATCCATTATCTCACCCAAGAGCCCATCTTTTCTCAGGAATTCTATAAATCTAATTCTCTCAAGAGCTTTCATTCATATGCTTCTGCATGCTTGCTAAATCAAGTGTTGTTTTTGATGCTTTTCTATCACCACTAATTCAACATATTGTAATCATCATCAGATTTCATGTTGTTAAACATTATTGGTGATAACAGTTTTCTTTCTACTGCATTACCTCAGCATACTTCAAGTCTATTTGACATATACTATAATTTTCATCCATGGACAAGACCCCAAATCAAAGCCTTAGCAAGCAGAATTTAAACACTAGATAGGTCTACTAGGATGGAGAAAGCCTTCAGATGTAGGGACAAGCAAGCAACCTATGAGGTAATCATACATGATTTCCAAAATATGACTGTCTGTTGATGCAAAGTAGAAACAAGTACAAACAGGCATCACCAATAAAAAAGTAGGAGCTTAGTTTTAACAATTGTAAAGATCATTCATGGTTTTAGAGTTTTTGTTAGAGATGCAAGTAAAAATGCCTAACAACTTTTATATAAAGACCATAGTATGAAATAGGGGTTCTAATTTCCCCCTGGGGATATCTGAAGGACATTACCATATCTAGTTTGGTTATTTTTCTTGTTATGGTGATAAACACCCCAGAAAAATTGACCTAAGGAAGGCAAATTTTATTCCTGCTGACAGAAGAGAAGGGATAATGTATCATAGCTGAGAAGCCATTGTGGGGGCAGGAGCATGAGGCAGCTGGTCACATTGTATCTGCTGTCTTAAAAAAGTGAATGATGAATGTCGATGGCCAGCCTGTTTCTGCCTATAAGTTTGTCCGTGATCCCTGCCTACTCAATGCTACTCCTCTCTATTGGCATGTATCTCCTTATTGGAATTAACCTAATCTAGGCAAGACATAGTTTCCAGACTTTACATGATTGTATAATTCTATATACTGTCATGCCGGAAGTCAATATTAAATATTACAGTTCCATCCCTTGTCAACTCAAACACTTGTCTGTTAAAATGTAATCCACCGTCTCTTGCCTATGGACTCACAAATATTGTATCATGCAAAATATATTTCTACAATTACAAAAATCCCCATTGTTTAACAGTTCAAATACTTTCCACCCCAACTTTTTTTTTATTACTACAGACTTGGATAAGTGCAGTAAATAATAGCTATGCCACGACTTGAATATGCTCTTGTCTTGAAATTTTCTTTGTCAAATAAATTATTCAACATACTGGTTAGTTTTTTTGTCAATCTGAAACAAGCTTTGAATTTTCTGATTACAAATTTGAGAAAATATCTCCATCAGATCCATCTTTAGGAATATGTATGGGGCATTTTCATAATGTATGATTGACAACTCACTGTGGACTTTGCCACCCCTGGACAACTGCTCATAGGTTATTTAAGAATAAAATCTGAGCAACGCAGAGAAGCAAACCAGTGAACATAATTCCTCCATGGCCTCTGATTCATTCCCTGGCTTTAGGCTCTGATCCTTCTTGAATTCCTTCCTTATGATACCTAAATAATGTATTGTGATTAGTATCTATAAGCCAAAGAAATCCTATTCTGCCTAGCTTGTCTTCGATCATGATCTTTACCATAGCAGTAGAAGAAAAGAAATGCAGTCTATTTCTGTTAAATTCAGCATAACTCAATCTCTCAAAATATGTGCAAACATAGCCAAATACCTTGTAAGACTCATAGGTTCCATATCTAAGTTTCTGATAGATATATTGTTCTATTCTGAAGGCTCATGGGGAGGGCCTCTACTTCTAAGGCTTTCTAAGAATTTCTGGTTTTTCATCTTCTATTAGAATGGCTTACTAGATTCTGCTTACAATATTCAAGGAATTGTGCAGTCCAGTCACATTCAAAGCTCCCATAGACCCATTCCAAAAACCTAATAAACATGAAGCCAGCCTCATCACAGCAATGCCCACACTCTTGGTATCAATGATCTGTATTAGGTCTTTATCATGTTGCACATGAGGAAAGAAAGGTTAGTTTTGATGTACTGTTTGAATACATAGGCCATTGTGATTGGAAGTAATATAGATAGCATCTTGAGGAATCTGGTTACGTTGTAGTTTCAGTCAGGATGAAGAAAGAACTGCATGCTGGTATTCATTCCACTTTCTCCCTTTTGTGTTGCATGGAACCCCAGCCCAGGGAATGGAGCCATTCACATTCAGGGTCACTATTCCCAAGTCAATTAACCTAATTTAGATAATGCTTCATGGGCATGCCCTAGAGACTTGTTTCCAAGTTGATTATAGATCCTGTCAAATTGAAAAACAACATTAGCTATCACAATTAACATTAATCATGTAAGTTGTGTTGGTCACAGGAACAGTTGGACTCATACAAGCGTGGCATTCTATTTCTTTGACTTTCTTAATCCATACGGAATGTAGAATGAATACTTTGTAAAGAACATAAGATGATTTTTGAACAATTTGGGAGTCTCAGAAGAGAAAAGTAGTGTGACTAGAAGAAACTTTATGTATCTGGTGAGGCCTGTTCTCTTCTTCCAAGATGATACCTTGCTTCTGCATTCTGAGGGATAGTGGGGCTGTGTCTTCATTTGATAAAATGAATGGGAAGGGCAGAGAGGGTTGGAGTATCTTTGCTATGAGAGCCTCTACCACTTTCAATGTTTAAGGAGCCCTCAAACCAAATCAGCTCTAAAATGCCCCCATCTTCATCCTTTTTAACAGCTGTAAAATTTTACCACCTGAGTTTTGGGGGCAAAAAAACCCTCTAATTTCAACAGGTGGCCTTTTCCTTAAGACTCTAAAGTATTGACAAAGAAAAATATCTTAGACAAGCTGGACTTGAAGCTCTACCAGAGACATGTCTGGTACTCATCACCAAGGTCCCCATTCAAGCTCATGTAAAACCATAGTGGGCCATCAAAGCCAAAGAAAACCTGAGAAACTAAATCTTGTCACGTTAATGTAACAAGGAAAACAATGCATTTTCATGGAGTCCTGTAGCAGAAAAGGGATATTTGTCAAAAACTAAGGAAATGGGGCTAGAACCACAATTCAGAAATTCAGAGAACATGTTATCCTTGCCAAAGACTTTAGTTCCGTTCCAAGCATCCACAACAAGCAGTTAATAAACTCCCCCCCACCCCGTGACATTAACTCCAGGTTATCCAATGACTTCTTCTGCCCTCTTTTGATATCTTCACTCATATGCACGTATACTACAGCACATATATACATAATTAATGTAAAATAAACCTTTTTTAAAACTCTAAGAACACACAAACAAACCATGAGCATTGTTTACTAATTCTGGTCATAACAATTGTATCTGTGTGTCTAAAATTACTATAGAGTTGAGAGTTTAAAAATTACGTATATAGAGAAGAAAGATTCAAAGGAAATTCAGAAAAAAAATATGGGTTATTTTAGAGAAATAAAACACAAAAAATAAAAACGATACCCAGTTTTATATTAAGAGTTTGGTTTTGGTCAGCAGCCAAGAAACTTATTCTTTAAATGTTTTCAGCCTTACAGGCTGTGTAGTTTCTGTCATGGAAGTCTAATACTGGCAATTATAACAAGATAATAGCCACAGAAAATTCATAAAGAAATGGACAGTGTTGCTTAATATAACTTGAGTTGCAAAGAGAGATGTTTAGACTCTGGGGTACAGTTTTCTGCCTGTACTTTGTGAGATATTAAAATTATGTCCAAAAAATTCTTAGGAATTGAAATTAAAACTGAGAAGGAAGATGAACATTCAATCACTAACACTAGAATTTAAAAGAAAGATTCACAAAAAGAATACACGGTCCCAATTTCCTGCATAGAGGCATACATTTGGTGGATTATTTAGTTAGCAATATTTTCAACAAGACCATACATTCCCTTGATTAAGGACATGATTTGTTTTAGAGAATGTCACAAAGGCACAGAGCTTGGATCATTTTCCCATGTACATGGAAGGCAGATATTTCTTTTGTTTTGTGTTCTTTGGATTGTATATATTTGCATGTCCAAATGAGCATATAGCGTGGCTGCATGTGCATGTGTGTACATGTACGTGGTGTGTATTTTTTGTGTGTGTGTGTGTGTGTGTAGACCAGAGGCTAATGTCAGATGTCGTCCTTAGCTGCTTTGCACTTTCCTGAGTCAGAGGCACTTGATCTTGAGTTCTCTGAATCAGCCATCTATCTCCCCATTTTACTCTGGAGACTCTCTGTTTTCCTCTTCTCCAGGAACTGGAATTACAGGTGGGCTGTCAAGCCTTCTGATTTTATTTGGGTTCTAACTTCCAGTCACCACAATGGCAGGTGCCTTGTTTCGTTGCCCACTGAGCTGTCTTCTTCCTTCTTGTGTTTCCTTCAAAGCTTATCAGCAAATTTACTCAGTGTCTAAGCATTTTTAATAAACCTTTTTTTTCTGACTATGTGTTTATGACTGTTGCTTAGAATCAATCACTTCCTCCATAAATTAGAGGGGATAATATTATTTTGTTTTCTACAATTGAAGAACCTGGAACTGGGAGAGTGCTTCCTGAAAATTTTAATTAGTTTATAGCTCAGATTATTTAAAAATGAAGGCACTCAGATGCTATCATCTAGTCTACACATAGATTGCACTAAAGCAGGTAGATGCTCTGATCAACATTGCTTCAATTTAAGGTTCCATCTTCACATGTCATGTCCCTTTGGTGCCCCTCCTATATTCATACTACATGTCAACAAAGAAATGAGTTAAAAGCAGTGGACACATTGCTTTCCGCTTTCTACTATCCATTCTATTCCTACTATCTCAATCATTCTTATTTCTAAAGACAAGGATCTAAGAATTATGCTTAAAAATACATTCCCTAGGTGCTGCATATAGAGTACAAATTTAACTTTCTCACGTCACATAGAAGCCTCGTGTTCTCTGGCACTGTAGCTTAATACAAAATATTATTAGTGTGAGGAAGTCTTAATAATCACAGATAATTGACAGAAATTATTCATGTTTATTTCAGAAGATCTGAAATTCTAAAATATCAGCTGTTTACATGTGTCGTATGACACTAACCTGGAGGAATAGGAGCAAATATTTACTCACACCAGACAGACAACTAATCACAAACTAATATATTTAACTTGATGAATTTTATTGGAATTGTTTAGAAAATATGATGGTTTGGGTTACTTAATGGAGCAGAAATGACTCGGACAGATGTCAACAAAAGACTAACTAGCCACAGGTAGAAGCTCATGAAATATGGAAACTGAGAGTTCACTGTACATCCTTTAGGAAGCATAACAAATTGAAGGATATCCTTTCCAGAATGATCTGAGCTTCCTCCAGGTAATTTTGCTGATCACTGCCTCTTCTAGGCTGGCTGGGTGGCTGGTGTGATCTTCTTTCAGACTTCTTAGCTTATTTGAGATTCTTCTGAGGAAGTCAGCTCTTCTGTCAGGGATTTTCAGCAGTTCTTACTACTTTATATGCTATGGGGTTGGGTAATCTGGTTAGTTTCAGGGAGTTCCTGAAGCTTTTGAGTTTTAACTTCCTGAATTTTAAGTGCTTCCCTTCAGAATGTAATGTTTCATATCCCTTTGGAATATTCTGTTTTAAGGGGTGTTCCTGTTTAATGGGATGTTTGATTTCTCTTTTAGAGTATCTTGTATCTTGATAATGAGCTTCCCTCCAAAATGGAGGGATTTATATCACAGAAAATTGCTACATAACATGTGAATTATCTGGCATAGAAGCATAGGGAGTTGTGTGTTCAAAGCACACAGAGGGTGATAGCTGAAGACCACTGTTTCCTGCCTAAAGGATATCTATTATTTCTATACTGTGTGGGAATAGTTGCTTACCATGTAGAGTATAAGTTCTTCTGACTCAGCAGTGGCGATTACACAAAGTTAAGTAGTGCTTGAAATCATGAAAACACTTGAAAGATGAACTCTTTTCTCCAAAATATCCTCTGCTTCCATAGTCTATTTACACATTTTCCTTTTCTACTTTTATTAGTCAAAGAAACACTTAGGCAGGTGACCTTTGAGATGAACAGGTTGGTGTGTCTGAGACACTTTAATTTACATTTTAAATGTATGTCCTTGATTTGAAAGAGGGTCATAGGTTAAGAGCCTCAACTTTTCTTTGAATTCCTTGATTCATGAAACAATAGATATAAGCACTCACAACATTTCCTAGAAGTTTGGCAGACTTCAAGGCCCAGATAAACAGAATTACATTAGACTTGACAAAGACAAGCCATAACCACTTCAAGGAAGTAAAAAAAAAAATCATAGAAGATCAAATTGGAATTAGAATTACGATTTAATTCTAGCAAGTGAGTTTTGAGAGGAAATTTCTAAAGGTTACTTTAAAAAAAACAATAAAATTTTAGACAAAGAAAGGAGGAAAGTAGTGGCTTCTTCTACTGTGTCATGTCTATGTTCTTATGTAAAGTTCATTTTATTTAAGGCCATCAGCTTCCAAATAATGTAGAAAATGGAGACAATATTCAAAGAGCCACGGAAAACTTATCTGAGAGATTTCTATTATTTCTGAATGTTCAATCACAGGACAGTTAAAATAAGTTTGATTTTAGATGTTACTATTTACTGCCTAACAAATTCTAATTTATACTGTATTTTTTTAACTGCCAAGTGTTTCAGGATGCTCATTTTTATCATGGTCACATACAATTTTCAGTATTTAGAGGAAGAACAATAGAATTCTTTTCCTTTACAAAATAACTTACATAAGATGGAGGAGTGAAAGAAAAACCTACATTAAAATGTATAATGTGTTTATTTTTGGCAATGGTGAAACTCCATGGTGGGACAGATATCCATGACTTTGCACATGAAATTTAATCATGAATTCCAATCTTTACTCTGTTCCATGTGTCAATGAATTCATTCCACATCTTTACTTCAGTAGAAGAAGGAAAATCCTAAATTTTAGGAAAATGGGCTTGGGGAGATGGCTAGGTATTAAAACACTGTACATTACTTTTGCAGTGGACTAGTGTTTAATTCCAAGCACCCATGTGAGACAGTTCAGAACTACCTGAAAAATACAGTTGTGGGACTCTGATGTCCTCTTTTGTCTGCAGCCTACTTCACTTATATCACACATTGACATACATGCATACACATAATTAAAAGTGATTTCAAAAGGGGTAAAAATGCTCTCCATCACTGAGATTGTAAAATAGAAGAGAAACCAGCAAGAAACATTCATTTTGTAGACAATATTAATCCTATCAGATTTGTACTGGGCAGTTAGATTCAATATGAAGAAATTCAGAATGAATAAAAATTTCTCTCCTGCACACCACCTACATATATTAAGAGTCCTACAAATCTGAGTCATGCTTGGAGCTTCTAGTTCAGTGAAGGCACAGTTAGGGGCTCCTTGCTTTATACAGTGAGGTCCCTAATTTGACAACCTGAAGAAGTTAACAAGTTTGAAATGGATTGTTGACTATAATAGTAACACATCCTTTTGCCTACTCAACTGTGAATTCTTTATTCATAACACTGCAGTTATCTCTATGGGAGAAGCACAGCATCTCTTGTTGAAATGTGATACCCCTCTAAATTCCAGCTGATTTTTCTACTATATAGGAAATCGGTTGCTTACAGCTTGATGGATAGAAAATGAGGCCTGTGAACCTCCCAAGCATTGGCCCCTTGTTTATTTCTTTTATTTTGAATTGGATTCATGGTTGGATCCAAACAGAAGGCAGAGTAATTTCATGGATGACTGATATTGACAGTGGCAGGGAGAGTAACTTCAAATCTAGATTAGGTGTCTATTTGGTAGGGAGAAATCTTTGCCCCTTTTTCAAAGAAAAGGGTCATATGTAATCAACCTACTACTAGAATGCTAGCTGGAACTCTAATGTTTGGTGGCATCTCACAGATTGAATGGTGACCTCAGCAAGAGCAATAGTGAAGTGGAGCCTCCTAAGGGGAATGCTCATGTAGTTAAACACACGGATAGTCCTAATATACTCTGTACAGGGAGTGCTTAAAAAAAACTGTTTGGGACTGGAGAGGTGGCTCAGGGGTTAAGAGCACTATCTGCCCTTCCAGAGACCCTGAGTTCAGTTGCCAACATCCACATGGCAGCTCATAATCATTTGAGCTTGTCTGGCCTTCAAGGGTACTGAACACAATGTGGTACACAGATCAACATGCAAGCAAAACATCCATAGACATAAAACAATATATTCATCTAAAAGGGATTTTGTCATTCATTTCTATGTCCACCATGTGTCTATGTGACTGTATGTCGTGTGGTTGTAGGTACCTATGGAGGCCAGAAGAATGTGTCAGATGCCCCTGGGAGCTGGAGTTACAGGCAGTTGTGAACCACCTGACATGCGTGCTTGGAACAAAACCTAGGTCCTTTGCCAGAACAGCAAGCATTCATAATCACTGAACCATAATCACTGGTTCTAAAGTTCACAGGGAAAATTGGCTTCTCTGGGAAAGAGATAAGTGGCTTATCCTATTCTGAATATGCAAGAGTATTGAACAATACTATCCTTTGTGCATATGCATATAGTTTTATGAAATACACTTTTTAAGTGTCTTGAATCTACAATGGAAGACCTTGCTTTTATTTTTATTATCATTTGGGATCTATGCTGTCTTGAGTCAGTGATTTTGAACACTGCTCAGAGTTCATTCCTTGATTGTTAGCCACATCCTCTTTCCCCAAGACTCCTTACCACAAAATCCTCTTACTGCTCTTTCTTTATTAAATGTCTGACCAGACTATTAGTCACTGCCACAAATCAGTATGCATCTTGACCTGAGGCTATTTCTCTCTAGGAGACAAAATAAAAAAAATAAGGTGTAGTTTTTGAAGATTTGTCAGTGGGAAGATTTCTTTTAGTCATTATGATAATCCATGAAAAGAATGGTCAGGGTATACACATGCTGCTGTTCTCCCTTATCCTGTGATGGCATATCTGAATCAGGACACAGAGAGAGAGAAATGTGGGGGAGTGTTGAGAGGAGCTATGTTTGGTTATGATAACTGAGTTCTAAACTGAAAGACAAAAGACAAGATGGAAAATTCCTGATGTTTCTATCTTAGGTTTGATGCTGGTATGCTCTGACTTTTGACATGATCAAGTTAAGGATCTAGGTTGATAAGAGTGAATATGTTTTGATTGTCACAATGGTAGGAATGTCTAAGTATTTGGGGACCATATTTATGGTGACTGTGTGTATATGTGCGTGTGCATGTGCGTGTGTGTTTGCAAGTGTGTATGTATGAAGAAGCCAGAGAATTAGCTCAGGTGTCATTTATCAAGTTTCAGGTACTTCTGTTGTTTGTTTGTGGTTTCCAACAATGTCATCACTGGACTGGAACTTAGTAAGTAGACTCTACTGGTTTAGACAGAAAGCCCCAGTATTTTGTCTGTTTTCAGCTTTCCCGAGCTAGGATTACAAGAGTGTTCCTATAAAAACTTGGAGACTTTTTTGCATATATTTATTTTTATATGGTTTCTGGGTGCTCATCCTTTTAAAACTTTTTGTCTGGTTAACTCTATCACCAGCCCTGGAAGCTGAATATTAAAACTCCTTCTACAGGGATAAGAATCTGGAATCTCTCTGGCTCATCTCTGTTATTGGTGTCTTTTTTCTTTTCTTTTCTTTCTTTTTAAGAATTCAGATCTTTTCTCATAATGTCCTAGTGTTCTTATCTGAAGCCTAAAGACTTTAATGTCCATGGTGTTAACCCAAAAGTTGTTCTGAGAAGGCTGGTTTATCCTGTTGAATCACATCAATTCACTCTGAATTTCTTTTAAGGCAAGTCTACTGAGACACATTTTGATCTCCTTATTTTATCCACCATATGTACCAGTTAACTTTAATTGTCACATTGACACAATTAAGAATCTGGAAAAAAAAAGTCTCAATGAGGAATTCTTTACCTTGGGCATGTCATCCAGGTATTGTCTTAATTAAGTTCATTGATATGGGAAGACTCAGTTCAAGGTGGGTAAACCATTCTCTAGTCAGGGATTCTTAAGTGTGGATAAATCAAGCTGAGTAACAGCAGGCAAACAAGCGAGCATGAATGCATTCATTTCTCCTTACTCTTGACTATGGATGTGATATGACTAGCTCTTTGAGTTTCCCATCTTGACACACTCAAACATAGATTTTTTGAGATCAAACTGGTTCATTAAAACAAACTCATGTTTGTTAGGAAAATAGCTAAATCTACTCAAATACTTGAGGTTGAAAGATCAAGTCTATGCTAGACTCATGGCTTCCCAAGAGAAAGTGGAAGCTTCTGAGATTAGCATTGAAACTGCGATTTCTGACTAGTATGAACTTGGCCTGAATTCAGTGACTATTTCTTTAATTGAGGTGTTCTAAAATGATACCTATATTTTTGGACTTATCCATTGCCTCTGTTGGGTCTATTGCTAAGTTGCTACCTAGATGAAAGATCTGATATTCATAGCAGAAAATCAAAGGTGACAAATGGAGACGAGAGGTTCAGGGAATGTATTGCACAGCTATGATGAATGTTCTTATTTATCTTCTGTTGAAGCTACCTAAAGTAGGTATTTCCTTCTACCTATGGCTCCATTTCCTACATCAGGGATCCCCATAGTGAAGCATCTTCTATGTTTGATGTACCGTCCAACTCAAAGAAAAAAGGAAGACAAATTTAATTTGTCTATTGGCAGCAAATTTACATAATTTAAAATATGTCACAGAATCTCAATTTTAGATTTTTTTATGGATTCATTTCTCTTTTCATTTTGTGGCAAAGGGTATCAAATATAAGTCATTATAAATGATAGGTAAGCTCTATTATTCAGATGCATACCAAGCCTCATATAAGAGGTTCCTTATTCTCTTTCTCATCAAATTACTATGTGAATGTTAAGTGGTTTTGTCTTAAGTTTTCCTGTTTTATATTATTATCTTGATTTTCATCTTAGGTTTGTTATCTTTATTATATATTTTTAAAAGTCATTTGTGTTATTTATTCTAGAAATTTATTTAGCTGGATTGATTTTATTATTTTCTAATCCATTATTAAATATCCATCACTTTTGTCCTAATGTTTAATTGTTTCTCAATTACTGTTCATTTCTACTATACTGCTTTAAGTTAACAATTATTTATTTCCTCATATTCCCTAATTTCTGGATTTAGGTACTGCGTTCTGACTAGTTTTATGTCAATTTAACATAAGCTAGAGTTAACTGAAAGGAAGAAACTTCAATTGAGAAAATACCTCTATACGATCCAGCTGTAGGGCACTTTTCTCAATTAGTGATGAGGGGGGGGTCTGCTCATTATAAGTGGTTCCATCCTTGGGGAGGTGGTTCTAGGTTCTGTCAGAAAGCAAACTGAGCAAGCCAGTAAACACTCCTCTATGGCCTAGGCACTGGCTCTGTTTTTCATGTTTCTGCCCTGTTTGAGTTGCTGTCCTGACTTCCTTCAATAATAAAGTAAGGTGTAGAAGTGTAAGCGAAATGACTCCTTTTCTCTTCAGCTTGCTTTTGGTGTTTCATCACAGTGATAGTAACCTTAGACATACTGCTTTCTGTAGTCTCACCCATTATTCTAAGTTGATTTTTGAAGTGTGTTCATGTGTATGTATTTATCTATATCATTGTTGTAATCTTATCCTTACAGTGCAAGCAGATATCCTTCATGTGGGTTTGGAGAGAGGGATCCCAGGTCCTCCTGCTTGCATAGGAAACACATTACTGAATTAGCCATGTTTCTAGCCAGAATTAATTTCTAATGAATATTTTTCTCTCTTCTCAAATAACTCTTTGGCAATGTGCACATCCTATATTTCTTTCCATCTCCCCTTAAAATCCTGGCAATGTCTCTGAACTATTCCTTTTCAAATCTTTATCTATTCTTTCTAGAAGAATACAGATGCACTGAGAGATGTTTATGTGTCCATGATACTCTTTGATGTTCTTTGGTTGGCCTCAGTCACTTTCTGTTCTAGTTTCTTTTTGTTGCTTTGACAGAAATACCCTGACAAAAATCAACTTAGATGAGAACAGTTTTATTCAGTTTAAAATTCCAGGTTACAGTCCATTATTGTTGGGAAGTAATATTTAAGCATTTTGTTTGAAGTGTATTGTTACATCCATGGTAAAGAGTATAGAGAATGAATGAAAACACACAAGCTCTACTTCTCCATTCCTAACAGCTCATGATCAATTGGCTAGGGAATGGCACCACTCAGGGTGCACTGGGTCTTTCCACATCAATCAATGCAATCAAGAAAATTCTTCATAGACATGTCCATAGGCCATGCTGCTATAGACAATACCTCATAGGGACTTTCTTCTCAGGTGGCTCTAGATTGTGTCAGGTGACAAATAAAACCACCACTTTTATCTGTTGTATTTGAGAGCCCTTGGCTTTATTTCCAGTGGTTACTACTCAAAAAAAAAAAAAAAAGATGTTAACTATGCTACACTCTTCATTTGTTCCATCCATTTGTATCTTTCTTTATGCCTTTCAAGACCTCTAGACCTTATTTTTTTTCTGGCTTATTATCTGGATTTATTCTTGTAGAGTAACTTATTTTCTCATTTCCCTGAAGTGAAACTTTCTTCTGTTTCACATTTACTGCCAGTCTTATTTTCTTTATGCCTTCATATATTCTATATCCAACAGCTGTACCTTCACTATGGTGCTGTTAGTAAAGCACTATCCCAGGTTTTTTGTTTTATATGCTTTCACCTATTTGCTATTGTTCATTTGTTGATTTCAGGCAGTACTTGTGCAAACAGTCTGGCAGAAATGAAGCTATTCTAAAGAGATACTGGAATCCCTCAATCTGACTATCAAACTGTTGAAAAGTGCCCCCCCCAAAGAAATGAGAATTTCCTCAGAAACCTTGTGCTTGGAGAATGAAGTGGTACCAGCTAGGTACTTGGCTCCTGTAAAGAGATTTGCAACTTCTCACATAAGTTGACAAGACTAGACTGAAACCAAGACAATGATGGATCACTGATGGGAAGAACCATACCTTGACTAGGACTGGTTAGATGTTTATATACTTGTCTCTTTAACATTTCATCTCACTTCAGGACTCAGAGTATGGACTGAGGGAGTATGGCATCACTGGATCTCTTTGTTACTCTTCACAATATGGCTACAAGGAATGTATTTCCCTTGTTTTATTTCTTACAATTATTCTTGCTAATTCAATTGATTTCTCAAGAATGGGTGGCCAAACTTGATTTCTTAGGGTACAAATCATGGTCCTGTTTGGTAATACAGTTTGGTGGTACTGGCTGTTACATTCATTTCATTTTCAGAAAGCCTTTCTTTCCTTTTCATCACATCCTTATAAATCACCCAGCTACATAAAACTTGAAAAAAGACCATGAATTTGTAAAGTTTGCTTCTGTCCATCATAGTAGAGTGAGAGATGTGATCTATTCTTCATCATCTGTAGCCAACATTCCCCTTGAGCTGCAGCCAGTCTTGGGAACATGCTGGATATTCAGTCATTCTCAACCCACAGTGCTGTGTCCTCGTTTTACCCCGGCATCTCTTGAGGGTGAGCAACCATACTGATGTGTTACTAGGAAGACCTTTCAGCTCCAGGCAAGACAGATTTTAAATGACAACCACAGTAGAACTTAAACTACTCAAAAAGCACTAAAGAAATGCCAGTGTGTTTAAACTGTGAAAAAAATCTATATATTGTAACACACACTTGACTTTGCAGCACACATGGTTTAAATGGCAGAGGAGAAAATGATGGCTCTACCCCAAGTTGAAATGCTGGGAATCTGTGTCTATGGTCCCTTCTGTTTCTCAACTAATGTTTCTTTCTCTGCGATGGTAAGGGATGTTCTCCAGCAAATGTCTTCTCCTGGTATCTACTGTGTTTCTCTGGGGGGGGCAAAGAGAAAGGAATAAAAAAAGAAATAAGAAAATAAGAAAAGTAAGAAAGAAAGATGAAAATTGAGGAGATATTACATACTATATACTATGGTTGAGAAAAATAACATTGGAAAGATTTATTTTATTCTATGCATATTTGTTATGTGTCTCTTTTTTCTGTGTATATGTGCACAAATGTGTGTGTGTGTATGCACATGCACATGTGCCTATGAGGGCTGAAAGAGGGCATCAAATACCTTGGAGCTGAAATTATAGGCTCTTGAAAGCCACCTGACATGGGTTCTGAAAACTGAAATCTATCACTTTTAGAGAGAAATGAGCACTCTTACCTGCCTAGGCATCTCTCCAGTGCCTGAAACATACGTATTTTAGAATAAGAAGTAGCTCAAAGAGTTCTATGTTAAACAATATATCAAAAATATAAGTTATGAACCTGTAATAGTTTTTTTTAACAGAAAACTGAGCCCTACTCTAAAATACCAGCACTTGATTCAATGTGGTTTAGAATTTGGACATATTATTTTACATGGCTCTTTTAAATATATATATATATATATATATATATATATATATATATATATATATATATATATGT
>NW_021604591.1:5607812-5619932 GCF_004785775.1 Grammomys surdaster
CATGCCTCCTCGGCCCATCTCCAAGAGGCTGTTCATCCCGACCAACACCCTGCTTCACCAGACATCCCCACTCCCTGGGGCTCCAAGTCTCTCAAGGGTTAGGTATGTCTTCTCTGACTGAGTCCAGACCTGGCAGTCCTCTGCTGTATACATGTTGGGGTCCTCATATCAGCTGGTGTATGCTGTCTTGTTTGTGATTCAGTGTCAGATTAGTTGAGACTGCTGATCTTCCTCTAGGTTTGCTTTCCTCCTCAGCTTCTTCCAGATTTTCTCTAATTCACTCACAGGGATCAGCAGCTTCTGTCCATTGGTTGGGTGTAAATAGCTGCATCTGACTCTCTCAGCTGTGTATTGGGCCTCTCTGAGAGCAGTCATGATAAGCTTGTTTGTAAGCACACCATAGCATCGGTAAGAGTGTCAGGCCTTGGGACCTCCCCCTGAGCTGGATCCCAATTTGTGCCTGTCACTGGACCTTTTCCTCAGACTCTTCTCTATTTTTGTCCCTGCAGTTCTTTCAAACAGGGGCAATTCTGGGTCAGAATTTTTGACTGTGGGATGGCAACCTCATCCATCCATCCATCCATCCATCCATCCATCCATCCATCCATCCATCCACTTGATGCCCTGTTTCTCTACTGGAGGTGGACTCTACAATTTCCCTCTGCCCACTGTAGGGCATTTCATCTATGATCCCTCTCAGGTCTCTGGTATATTGTAGAGGGTCACCCTAACTCCTTCCCCGGAAGGCTACCTGGTTGCATTCTTTCTGCTGGCCCTCAAGGCTTCAGTCCTGATTAGCCCCCTCAATACTTGTTAATGTCCCCTTCTTCCTCTCCCTGCCCCCTTTCTCACCCAGGTCCTTCCTTCCCTCCTCCCCTGCCCCTTGTGATTTTTTTCTTCTCCCCTCACTTGGATCCTTTGGCTTGTTAGCCTTCTTGAGTTCTGTGGACTGTATCCTGGGTATTCTGTACTTTTTTTTTGACTAATATCCACTTATTAATGACTACATACAATGCATGTCCTGAGTTACCTCACTCAGGATGATATTTTCTTCCTCCACCCATTTGCCTGCAAAACTCATGTCCTCATTCTTAGCAGCTGAGTAGTATTCCATTGTGTAAATGAACCACATTTTCTGTATCCATTCATCTGCTGGGGGACATCTGAGGTGTTCCCAGCTTCTGGCTATCACAAATAGGGCTGCTATGAAAATACAAACACTTGATCTTTGACAAGAAAGCCAAAAATATACAATGGAAAAAAAAAAGCCTTCTTCAATAAATGGTGCTGGTTTAACTGGCAGTCTGTACATAGAAAAAAGAAAATAGATCCATATTTGGCTCCTTGCACAAGTGGATCAAGGACCTCAACATAAAACCAGATATACTGAATCTAATAGAAGAGAAAGTGGGAAAGAGCCCTGAACTCATTGGCACAGTGGGAAATTTCCTAAACAGAACTTCAGTGGGTCAGGCTCTATGATCAAGAATTGAGAAATGGGACCTTTTGAAACTGGAAAACTTTTGTAAATCAAAGGTCATAGCCAATAGGACAAATCAGCAACCTACAGATTAGGGAAAAAACTTGACTAACCCCACATCCAAGAGAGGGCTAATATCCAAAATATATAAAGAACTCAAGAAGCTAACCTCCAAAAAACTGAACAACCCAATCAAAAAAATGGAGTAAAGAACTAAACAGAGAATTCACAACAAAGGGATCTCTAATGGTTGAGAAACACTTAAGAAATGCTCAAAGTCCTTAGTCATCATGGAAATGCAAATCAAAATGACCCTGAGATTCCACCTTACACTAATCAGAATGGCTAAGATCAAAACTCAGATGACAGCATGTAGCACATGTCGCAGAGGATGTGGAGAAAGATGAACACTCTTCCATTGCTGGTGGGATTTCAAACTGGTACAACCATTCTGAAAACCAATCTGGAGGTTCCTTGGAAAAATTGGAAATACATCTACATGGATTTAAAAATATTTTTCTTTATCAGATTAGAATACTAAATATTGCACATAAGCAGTATATTGGAATATTTATCTTGATGGACAGTCTGTTGACTCTTTACATTGTGTTCAGAAGGCTGTGTCTTCTGCCCAAGCTTGAATCTTGTCTGGACAGAGTGAGAAGCAACTTCACTCATGGGCAGTGAGGAACCTGGGCAATATTGAAAAGGGCACTTACAAGCTTCTTGTGTCCACAAAGTAGCTCAAAATTGGATGGAAGCCTGACATCTCTGTCTGTTCATTTGTGTTTTTATTCCTGTAGACACTTTCTTGATAGTCAGTTTGACTGGATCTGTAAACAATTAACAGGATCTATGGCCAGGAGTTTTCTTGACCAGATTAATTGAAATTGGAAGAACCACCTTAAATGGGGGCAGACATTCCAGGGGCAGTCTAGATGAAAAGAAACTTCGCATTTCTGTCTGCTTGTCTTCACCCTTGCTGGCAAGATCATCTACCCTGTTCCTGGTACTGCTTATTTCTTTAGGAACATTAGATTTAGCTTCTTGAGACTTCCACCATGGACTCAAGAGCAGGAGTGCTCCATCTGGATTCATCACTGTATTGTGACTGCTGAGACATCCAGTTTCATAGATTGGACAATTACAGGACTCTTGGCCTGTCAGGTATGAGGCAGTCATTTTAAACTACCAATACTTTATTGTTTGAACCAGTCTAATAGATCCAATTCAATATATATATATATTGAATCCAATATATCATTCTGTTTGTTCTGTTCCTGAGAGATCCTGACTAATCCAGCACTCTTCACTACTTGGCTTTACCTCCCGAACCTCTCTAAGGATGAACACACAGAGGTATGTCCCTGCCAATTACTCCTTTTGAGAGACTGGATTTGGATTTCAGGAACTAGAGCATAACTCAATCACCACTTTTGTGACAAGAGATTGAAACTACCCCCCAGGCAACACTGAGTGGGTAGGACTGTTCTCTCCTTAAATAAGAATGCAGTTAAGGATGAAGTGGCTGTGTGCTGGAGATTATCGGCAGGAACCATAATAGTCCCCTTGAGTGATCATACATCAGTTATTGGGTATTGGGCTACCTTGCAGAATGTGAGTGGAGAAAGAATGGGAGAGGTTGTACATTGACTAAAACTGCTTAATTATCTATACATCATGGCCCTGCCATAATTCTTACTCTGTTTAACTGAAACTCTTCTCAGTGCTCCAAATAGGTTGGAACAGGCTGTGCTGCTTTACTGGTTCCATTTTAAATATAACCATCAAATAGTCTCCATTTCTGCTTTTCACTATTCCATGTCCCTTAATTGGTGTGTTGGGGGTGATGGCTGAACATAGCCAATTGAGGTTACAAGAGCCCTCCCTCCCATCAACTTTCCCACTAAAACCTCTCATAATAGAATTAATGTTTTAAATAAAAAGAGAAGTCAGACTTAAAATTTCAATTATCACATAGAAATTTCCCTACAGGAGGGGTCAAATTTTCTTCAAGATACATTTTAATCAGCTGCTAAGGTAAAGGTAAAACCCTAAGCCACAGAGTGATTATTGAACATGCTGGTTTTGACAAAGATAATTCAGTTTGATTAATGAGCAAAGAAAAGAGGAAAGAGTGTGGAAATGGAAGGGGAAGTGTCATCTGGGGACTAAGAACTGTTAAATATTCATTTGAAATGTAAAAATTTCCATTTTAACTCTCCAATAAAGTCTGTACAAAGAGGTCTGTTTTATTTTTGTGTTGGGCAAAAAAGGAAAGAAAGGGACTTATTTTCTGTCCATGACAACAATAGCATGGAAATGAGAACTTTCAATTGAGCAAATTCAGCAAAAGCAGGAATTGAAGACCAAAGAAAGTTCCAGAAATAACTGAAGCATCCCAGAGTTTTAAGAACTTGACTACAGTCTTTCCAATATGAAATTTCCTATAGCCATAGCGGGATGTGTTGGTGAACCTTAACATGGTACCTCATGTTATAACTATAGAGTACGTCTAATTTATTTGCTTATAATTGTGTAAAATCTGTGCTTTCTGTATGGAATTATGTGGTGTTCAATATTTCTTATCTATTCAGTAACTTGATTTTCTGTTTTTATATTTTGCTGTTAAGAAGTTTTTTTTTTTTTTTTCAGAAAATTGAAATGATGTAAGTAGCCTGACAGCACCTTTAGTGAAAGTTAATGGGGAATGGAAAGATGAATGAGTCAGTTGGCAAAGTGCTTCTTTTGCAAGGGTAAGAGCTAAGGTCAGTCTTTAGGACCCACATACTTTAAAAGAATAAGAAAACAGCAGGCATGGTGGCACACTCTTGCAATCCCAGTGATGGGGAGACAAAGACTACTGGGTCTCTGGGCTCACTGGATGGAAGCCTCACTTAAATATGAGTTCAAAAGCAAGTGAGAAATCTGTCTCAAAACCAAAACAAAATTAAAAAATAACAAGGTGGATGACAGTTTAGCAACGACTGACTTCTGGAGTCCACATATATATATGCACACATGTGGAGAGTGCACTGCAACACTTACAGAGTCTTCACACGAACAAACACCAGCATGAATGCACAGATACAGAGAAAGTGTTGATTTATTCATCCACCAAATCTGTGTGACTTGACCTGATAACATAATTAAAGTTGTTCCAAAAAATATATATTCTGATGTAGAATTGGTTACAGGAACTTTTGTAGTTACATGACAAAAGGAAATCATAAATCAAGGCATTTTGCAAACGTATTAGTGGGGACAGCAGGTAGCCTGTGACAGCAAGGAGATATCAAATTGTATCAGACAGCTTTCTTAGATTTGGAGAGGTTGAAAGCTGTCTGTTAAGTTTGTATGTTTCAAAATGTCTATCTGATAGCTAGACGATTTTATGTAACATACAGAGGTAGATGATAAATGGAGAATTAAGGGTACAAAAATTAATTTGACTCTGGATCTGGAACTTTTGGACTTTCCAAAATTAACCACTTAGCCTTGTAGAATATTTTGTTTAGCTATGTCTTTTCTTCGGAATTTTTTTGACAGCAATGCAAAAAAAATCTGTCTGAAAAATGATAACTCAAAGTTACAATTCATTGTCCACGAGGATGATTTAATTTTGTATTTAAACCAGAAATGTTATTCTAAATATAAATTCTCTAAATTTCCAGTAAAACCATCTACCTAATCAAATATCTATGAATTGGCTTTAAACCTGTGGTATTTTTCTCAATAACTAATGAATCAACTAAAAAATTGGCACACGTTTATCAAAATATGCCTCAAATTAGTAAAAAAAAAAATAGTTAGAAGGAAAACAAACACATGAAGTAAGTTCAAAAGTTACACAAGTTTAGTAACAGGATCCAAATGCGATAGGAAAGAATTGAAAAACCTAAAACTGAATCATTAAAATTATCCATATATCCATATCTACATATATTATATACACATATGCACATATAAAATATACTAAGTTTGGTGTTACTTGTATGTATATTATTTCAGAGCTTATTACTTGGTATTGAATAACCAATTAAGGGATTATCCCTCATTTATCAAATTGAGAGCGAGTGAGGGGGTTGACAAGGAAGAATTAGAGCAAGGAAAGGGACAGGGATGGGAGATGTAATACAATTATAATTTAACTAAAATTAAATATATGTATTCAAGTTTAACAGCACAGAAAAAAAATAGTAAGAAGAACAAACCTCCACTTTTTGTTCAAGGACCCATGGGAATATAGTGAAAGACCTGTTATTTGTGTAGCACCCTAGGAAGAAAGGCAAAAGAAAAAGAGTACACTATTTCATACAAAAATAAACGTCATCTAAAATTTTCTAAATCTGTAAGCAATAAATTATTAAGTAATGTCACTGATCTGTAAATGGAATAAAGATACCAAGACACAAATCTCATTATGCCAGAGTCAAACCACTGAGAATTAATGAGAAAGAACTTAGTCTTGAGAGAGGTGAAAGAAATAACATGTTATCCAGAGGAAAATCATGACTAAAAGACAGCTTATTTCTCATCAGAAACCACTGAGGCCAGCAGCAGATGCTTCAGCATTGTAAACAGCTAGAAAACCATCATAATCATCTCAAATGTCTATACAATGAAAATAGCCTTCAAAACTGAAATGGTACCATAATTCCTGAAAGGAAGACAACATACAGGATGTATAGAAAACACACCTGACCTAAACTCCTTGCTAAAATATTTCCTTTGACAGAAGAGAAATGATACCAGAAAAGAATTCAACCATGAAAAGAGAGTGAGATACGTGATAAACACTTGGGTGGATAAAAGACAGATGATCTCTCTGCTTTCTTCAAATAGGCATAAGAGTTGAAACAAAATTCTTTTAAGACACCTGATAGCTTTTCCATGGAACACAGATAAACACATGAAAAACATAAATGGGAAAAGAGATGGCCTGGATTTCAGGGTATGTTTCTTCATTGTACTAAAAGTGGTTAGAATAGAAGGTTGTTGACAACTGGGTCCGAATGGTAGAGACACTCAGAGCATGAATAGAAATAATCGATTGTAGAATTGAAAAAATAAAATTACAAGGTTTCAGGGATAGAGAGTTGGCTCATCTGATAAGAACACTGGCTGCTATTGTGGAAGACAGGGGTCCCTGTTCCCAGCACACACTTAGTGGCTCACAACCATTGCTAATTCCAGCTCCAGAGTATCCTTTTTGTCTTCCACTGGCATCTTTAGGCATATGTGAATTCATATGAACATACATATACATGTAAATATTTTTTAATAACTGTTAGTTTTCATGCTCTGTAAAGCAAGTGGGTGGTTGCAAAGAACTACTAAGGTATTTTATTGTCTATATCAGCACAAAGGAACCTGAAGTAGAAATTTCTAGTTTCTGTGGAGATCCAGTTTTGTCATGTGATGTTTGTCTAAAAACTGTCTTATGAGAGGATGTTTTGCTGAGAATATATCAATGATGTTTTTCTGGAAGTTCAAGCCAGAAGAAACCACAAGGCTCTGTCAATCAGCTCAAGTACACAGAAGTGGCAAGAAGCCTCCAGAACATAACCAGAGGTTCTTTGGTGCATTTCTCTCTATGAAGTCACTACAAATGATGGCCAGCAATGAGTGGCAAGGTGAACCAATACCACACAGTGTCATCCACTGTCTGTTGGGTTGTATTTATACCCTTACCAAACGTCACATGTCCTCTCAAGTGTCTGTTCTAACAAACTATCCCTTGCCCCTTTTCCAGGCTGCTTTCAGAAAAACACCACAGGTATGTTCTCAGCAAATTGTCCTTCCATGTGTCTGCTTCAGCAAAAACATCCTCACATAAGACATTTTCCAGAAAAATACCACATGACACAACTGAGTCTCTATAAAAAACAGAAATTTCTACTTCAGGAACCTGTAGAAAAATGCCCTGAATGACTGCATTTGAGATAAAACTCATTTATTTATATACATTTGAAAATTACATAAGGCCTCCCTCCATACCCTTTCTCTGTATCTCTGTCTCATTGTCTCTACTTCTGCCTCTGTTCATGTTTGTCTCCTGTGTCTCTGTCTTTCTGTCTCTATCTTTGTCTCTGTCTCTGCTTGTCTCCTGGTCTCTGTATCTCTGTCTCTATCTTCTTTCATTCTTCCCCTGTTTTTTTCCTCAGTGGGTCTCATGTGTTGCCATGTAACCTAGGTTTGTCTTGAACTTCCTTCTGCTGCGGTTTCTCAAGTGCTGGAATTGCTTGTGTGCATACCGCCACACCTAGAACATCAAGTGCTGGAATTATTTGTGTGCATGCTACTATGCACATTATATAATTTCTATATAAATCATGCTTCAAAATGGAATTTAGAAATCTATGCATGACTTGAGTTCCGGGGATCTTTCCTGGGCTGGTCCTGCCTCTCTCACCTTGTTCTCTTCTGACTCACTCATGACCTATTAATCTCCCATAACATTAAAAGCTTTCCCATCTTTTAAACTGATTTATTTGACTCTCCAGTCACTCATCACTCTTCAATCTTTCAGTTCACAGACATTATTCTGGCTTGACTTTGAAAGCCTTATGTTGGAAAGTCAAATATAGTGGCCGAGTAACTTCAGTTTAAGTTGTGAGATATTAGGTTTTGATGAAAATAGAGGTTTAAGCACCAAGAATATGGGCTGGAAGAGTTAGCTTTAAAAGTTCATATAGAACTGACATTATGGGATCCACAGGAAGCAGTTTGGATTAAGCATTGAGTCCAGAGTTTAGTGCATAGCAGAATCACTCGGGGAGCATATCACTAACACATGGGTGAGAAGGGTTATAACATTCCTTTGTAGAGGTGACTTGTATGCCAGTGTTTTCTATCTAAACTTTATGTGCAGTAGGCCTATTTTATAGTATAGGTATGTGTGATGGTTGGAATCGAGTATGGTCACTTCTCATATCAGCAAGAGAATGGAGCAACTACATACAGTGCTCTCATCGCTTGTATTAGATAGCATCATATTTGCATATAATCTCCACAATTGTTCTGTTTGCTGTTAAAACATGAGTTAGGTTACATAGAGAGTCTAATATAGTATAAATGTTATATAACAGTTGTTAAACTTTATTATTTAGTGGATGCTGATGGGACCATACCTCCTGTATGTGCTTCACACAAACAGCCGGAAGTTTCCCTATCAATGTTTCAGAAACACTACTCCGGTAAAAGCTGAACTTTTAGTTGATAGAGAATACAACTTTAGGATGAGTCAATTGAGAGTTTATTTATTAAAAGGCATAGTATGAAAGAAATAGTTTGCAATTATTTGTTCATTTTATGTGTGTCCTCCAAGACATGTTTGTGGAGGTCAGAGGACAATTTGTAAGGGATTGATTCTCTCCTGCCACCATGTGAGATTTGGTAATGAAAATCAGTTCATCAAAGTTTGGCTGTGAGTATTTTTACTCACTGTCTAAGGGTTTCTGTTGCTGTGAAGAGATACCATAATCTTAGCTGTGGCTTGCTTAACGTTCTGAGATTTAGTCCTTATTGTCAAAGCAGGAAGCATGGCAGTATGCACACAGAAACGATGCTGTAGAAGTTCTACATCTTGATCTGCAAGCATGAGAAAGAGAGAGTGGCATTAAGCCTGGCTTGAACATTTGAAACCTCTAAGCCTACACCCAGTGACACACTTCCTTCAACAAAGCCACTCTTACTCCAATATGGACATACCTCCTGTTAGTGCCACTCCCTATGGTCCTATGGGGGGGTCATATTCATTCAAACCACCACAGACATTGATCGATTTCAGAGGCCCTAGAAGACATTTTGCACATAGATTTATTTTTTTAAGGATGGAAGAAAAAAAAAAGAGTGTGTCTTAGTCACTTTCATGTTGCTGTGATAAGATACCATGACAAAAGAAACTTAAGGGTGAAATGGTTGGATTTGGCTTACAATTCCAGAGAGATAATGTCCATCAGTACAGGGAAGCCATGGTGGAAGCAGGAAAATGTGGTTATAGGAGCAAGAGCCTGACTGACCAATGCATTTATACATGAGAATGGGGGTGGGGGAGAAGTAGGGCTGAGTTGTAAAGCCTCACTAGCTGTCCCCAGCTTTTTATGTCGGAGTAGATGTGTCACTGTGGGTACTGGCTGTAATACACTCATCTTAGTTGCCTGCAAGCCAATCTTTTCCTAGCTGCCTTTGGAACAAGAGATGGAACTCTCAGCTCTTACAACCCCATGTCTGCCTGAATGCTGCCATGCTCCTACCTTATGTTAATGGACTGAACCTCTGAATCTGTAAGAGAGCCCCAATTAAATGCTGTCCCTTTTATAAGAGTTGCACAGCCATGTTGTCTGGTAACAGCAGTAAAACTCTAACTAAGAAACCTTCTCACATGGTACCACAGGAGTCTCTGGGGTACATTTCACGTAGAAAACACCACAAAGAGGAGATAGGCCAGGATAACACATACCCAAGAGGTTGGGTTTGAGTTTCTAAAAGGAGAGTCACAATTTATTTCTTTGTAATAGTCAGGTACACAATTTTGGTGAGTTTTGAGATTGTTGTCTTTAAGTGGGAGGAAGGAGGAATTTAAATAAGATCACAGGTGGCTTTTGAATGGGGTTGGTACGACATCTTCATTACAGACAGGAGTTGATAGATTTGCTTGTGAAATCCCCAGTAAATGTCTGAGTGAAGCATGAGGGTCGACCTGAGGTCACATAAAACCAAGTCTTAGATCCAGTTGTCACAATTTTAACATTCTGATTTGAATCATTTATCTAAAGAAAAAATTTTCTCTCAAGGTCAGCAGCTATCACATCAAATGTTATTTGTGCTGTTGGCTTGGATCTTCATCTAACAAGAGGCTCTGAACAGACTCTGGAATGAGGGCTTCTGGTATTCATGTGTACCCATAGTTTTCCTTGTGTTTATATTCTGCCTGATAATAAAAATAATATGATCTCTCAAATTATTTTGACTATTTCTATTCAGAGTTTGTTGAACCTATGCAAGAGAGATCCCATATAGGCAAAGTGCTTATTGTACAGTACTGACTAAAATCTTCGTCCAACTTTGTCATTTTGAAGTTGTATATTGGGAAATAATTAAAAACCTTGACAGCAGTGCTTCCACTCCTGAGTGGTATGACTGTTATAGTATTTGATATTTTGATTAACAAGTGTATGAACCCTAGAACAGTGTATGATACTTATCAAATAATACCTACCCACTGCAGATTGTTTTTAAGAAATCAAACTCATTCATAAACTTCATCTAGTTGACTTACAAGTGATATCTGGGACTCAGAACATGTTACTTCTCTAGAGTTTATCATTAGCTTCAAATTGAAAGAAAGCACTGTTGTAGTATCCCTACTATTTCTGATCAAGGATACCTTTTAGAGAGAGAGAGAGAGAGAGGGGGGGGGCGAGGGAGAATGTGTGTGTGTAGACATGTTCATACAATAGTGCACTGTAGAAATCAGAGAACAGTTTTCAACACTTGATTCTTTTCATCTACCATGTTGGGTATCAGGGTACCAAGTATCAAACTCAGGTCACTAGACTTGGTGTCAGGAGCTATCACTGAACCATCTCATCCTCCAGTAATTGTACACTTGTCATTGTCTTTTAAGAAAACAAACAAACAAACAAAACAAAACAAAACAAAACAAAAAACCTATTGATTAGATTTAAAGGGTTGGTAAAGCTGATAAAGCATTTTTAATTGTCTATTCCCCTTCCATCACTCCTTTCCTCCCTTCCATCCCTTTCCTTCCTTCCCCTTTCTTCTTTTCTTTCAAAATAAAATTTCAATGTTGAGCTAAGCTGGCTTCCATTTTTTCTTCCACATAGCAACAGTAAGGAAGGAATAAGGTACTTTTCTTCCCTTCTGACAAATATCTAACATTTATTTGTCCTGTAGATGTGGACCAAACCTGAAAACAATTTACATGTCATACACTAGCTCCTCTACATAGTCTGATATATTGAAACCAGCTGAGGTGATTCTTCCCTGCCCAGGAAATAACGTTTTAAGTGAATTACCAATTTGTCTTTAATTCCTACATTGGAACTTTTCTTTGCTTTCCAAACACTTTTTAAAAGGTGAGGGCAGAATATCATTGCCATTACTATGCTCAGATTTCATTTCTGTCACCTCCAGACACTCTTTGATTTACTTTTTACTATTATTTACTTTTGATTCACACTTATTTTTCACCATTGGGCAATCTGTGTGTGCTAAACAATCAAGTTTATCTCCCATCAGTCACTTAGAATACTGCTGTGCTTCCCACCTCTCGGCTTTGAATCTGGCAGCTTTCTCCATCTTGGGACAATCTTTTTACTCCTTTAAATTCTTTCCATCACTCAAGGTGCTACTCAATCCTCACATTTCCTGTAGCAAACTTGGTTCAATTTTTCTGAACTTCTTTGAACTACTGGGCATGGATAGATTACAATAAGGCTGTCTTAATTTGATGTTCAAAACAGTACATCGAAAAACTACTTGGGCTTGAGAGCATTTTGTTTGGTTTATGTGTCTCCATCACAGTCCATCACGGAGAAAAGTCAGAGTAGAAGAAAGAAAGAAAGAAAGAAAGAAAGAAAGAAAGAAAGAAAGAAAGGAAGGAAGGAAGGAAG
>NW_021604591.1:5620332-5650359 GCF_004785775.1 Grammomys surdaster
GAAAGAAGGAAGGAAGGGTAAAAAGCTTTTTTAAGTCACCATATGAGTCTTTAGAAAAGTGATGGAGACAGAAGTCAGTTTTGTTCAGTGTGGACAAAATGTTAAATGGAGTCATGTTGGACTCACACAGTATAGAGAAACACAGAAACCTCTTGGCCAAATCCCTTTTGTTTGACTTTGAAGGCACTGTTTTGGGTTTCTTCAATAGGGCTGGAGAGATGGCTCAGAGTTTGAGCATGCTGACTGTTCTTCCAGAGGTCTTGAGTTCAATTCCTAGCAATGGTGGCTCCCAGCTCAACTTTTTAAAAATATATAAACCTATTCCCTCATGGAAGTTATAGCCTAAGCAAGAGAAACAAAATTATATAGAAGTTAACAATTAACATCATTCTACCTGCACATGAGTAGAAAAGAAGCAGAATAGTATAATAGGAAAAGCCTGTGTGTGTGTGTGTCTCTGTGTGTGTGTGTGTGCTGAACTTTACATCATTCTGTTTTCCTGTGCTAAAGCACTCTCTTCCAGTGCTCCTGACTGGCTTTTCACTATTAAAGTCTCAGGAAAACAACATATTTTGGATGAAGTTTCCTTGAAATTTGCTTTTCGAAGGCTGGTCCCTTTTTTGCTCATGTGCAACACACACACACACACACACACACACACACACACACACACACACAAACCCCTCCACACACCACATACACAGAGACTTTTCCTATTATACTATTCTGCTTCTTTTCTACTCATGTGCAGGTAGAATGATGTTAATTGTTAACTTCTATATAATTCTGTTTCTCTTGCCTAGGCTATAACCTCTATGAGGGAATAGGGTCATAGATTTTGTTTACAAGAACTTAAACAGGTTCTGATGCAAAGTAGCTGCCCAATAAATAATTTTGTTGTTGATGATGGTTTTGTTTTTATTTGAAGCAAGCTCTTGCCTGGTTAATCTCTAGTTCACAATTTTCCTGATTCAGCATTCCAAGTACTGAGATTATAGGCACACACCAGGAAGTCCAGGCCAACAAAAACTTGTAGAATGTACTAGAAAGCTATGAACATCATTTTTAACAATTTATTTTATTTGTGTGTGTGTGTGTGTGTGTGTGTGTGTGTGTGTGTTACATGAGTGTTTGTGCAGTGCCTTAGAGACCAGAAGAGGGCACTGGATCCCATAGGAAGCTGTGAGCTCTCAGGTATGGAAGATGGAAGCTGAACAAAAATCCCCTAGGAGAGGAAAAAAGACTCTTGATCTGTCTCTCCTGCCCCATGAAGTTATATTGTAAAAGAATCATGATAACATTTCTTCAGGAATAGAAAGTTGCAGCTTTTAGCTTGATACAAGAAGCTGAAAATAAAAAGCCAAATCATCCATCCAACCAAAAGAGTTGGCTTTGTGCTTGTTTTATGTATTTACATTTCAAGTGACTGACAAAGCATGTGCTATTTAGTATTAAGGTCTGAAGGTAGGCAGAAGCGCATGAGTGGGTGGAGTGTCATTGCTCTATTCAAGGCTTACAGGAAAGACTTCATGATTTGTCCCTCAGAAGCCATCATTAAATATGGAGCTGTAAACAAAATTCAAACAAAATCAAAGAGAAGTGAAAGCAGTCAAGAAACAAAAAACAACTTTGTTAGAAAGATTCTTATGTTTTTTTTGTTGCTGTTGTTGTACTAAACATTTAACTATGTTCTATAGTTTTTTGAGGAATGTCCCTATAGCCATGTATCTAAGTCTTACTGGAGTGCTGACGAGACCTGTCTCACCTGGAAATATCAGCACCCTTCCAAGAGCTGAGTTGTCCTGAAACCCTACCTGAAGGAGTTTACATTATGGGGTGCTCAGAGGTAAAGATGTTTCTTACCTCTCTGGGTTAGCTTTGGCATGAGAAGGACTAAAGAATAGAACAGTGACTGACTACCAAAAGCTAAGAAGAAGATAGAAGATAAGGATGGACAGAGACAAAGTGCCAGACACTAAGCACAGTTTTAAAAAAAGGAGGCAGCCTAGAGTTCTATGTTGTAGTAGGGACATCACAGTTTATGACAATTTATCACATAGCTCATAAATAAATAAGAGTTTCACATCTCCCAACATGAAGAAATGATAAATGCTAAAGTGGAAGTGGTAAATTATTTTAATCATTATATATTACATGTATTCATCAAACTATCATAATGAACCTCATGCATGGCTATTATTGATCAGTTTCAGAAAGGGATCCAGAGGCATGCGTAGTGGTAGACTGCCTAGCACATATAATGCCCTAGTTTGGATTCTCATTCTTCCCTGAAAAAATCATTAAATCACCAAAATATTTCAAACAAGTAAAAAATAATGAGTATTCAATTATATCAGTGTAAATAGAGGCATTGACTTTGAAAATGTCTTAACATTAAAATGTAATGTGTATTATGATTTTAATTTTGAAATCTCATAAGCTTATAATATTGAAGCTATTTCCAAATGCTTATTAATGTATCTTTGTTAATGGTGTGCCTATTTGAAACTTTGTTCATTTTCTTCATGGTGATTTGTAAGAATTTGTTATGTGTGCATAAAATGTAATCTTTATGTTTAATTGACACTGCAATTATACATATTTATGAGGTACAGTGTGACATTTCAATACATGCAGTCAATATATAATACTCAGGGCAGAGTGATTGACACATCCATCATCTCAAACATTTATGATTTCTTTGTGTTGGGAACATTTAAAATATGCTCTAATAGCTATTTTGAAATATGCAATTAATTATTACCGACCATAGCATCCTACTAGGTCATAAAACACTAGCAGTTATTGCTCCTAGCCAACTGGATCCAGGGTTGCTTAACTAATTTTTCCACCCTTTCTGTTCCTGTTCTATTTCCAGGTTCTGACAACTATTGTTTTTGTTGTTGTTGGTTTTTTTTTTTTTTTTTTGCTTATCCTGTTATAAAATGTCACGTGACTATCATCTACTAAGATGGAATTCAGTAAGATTTTTGAGCATCATTGATTCACACTCACACTCTAACTTTGAAGTATACATGCAATCTTCATAATGATTAGGGAACTGTGTTTATTATTTCACTTGTATGTGTATGTGTGTATGTATGTGTGTGTGTGTGTGTGCGTGTTTGTATAAAGTTGCACATATGTGTTGCAGGTGAGTGTGCATGTATCTGTGAATTTGTCTGGAGGTCAACAGTCAACCTCAGGTTTGTTCCATGAGTCATCCACCTTGTTATAGGAAATAAGGTCTTTTGGTGGGAGCCAGGGCTCACAAATTTAGCTAGCCTGGCTGACCAGTGAGCCCCAGGTTCCTTCTTGTCCCTATCTCCCCAGTACTGGTACTACAAACATGCCAATCTATGCTCATCTTTTCCCTGGGACCTAGAGAATGACACTGAGAAGGCGCTTACACTTTAACATGACTGAGCCATATCCCCAAATCTAGGGAACAGTTTGTCAACCATAGAGTCTGGACTATAGCATTGGTGCACAGCCCTAGAACTTAGGCTGTTGGCAGTATTTCCATGATGCTACTCAGGATATTCTTGTAGCTATGTCCATGTTGACAGTGTTGCTTAGAAACAACAAGAGATGGATGACAAGTGATGTTCAGAGTCTCTTCTTTTCTCACAAGCTTCCATGAAGACTTGCTTCTAGAGTAACATAGGATGAGTATCCTACCTGATGAGGAATATTTGTGAGAATTTGGGGAAAAACATAAAATGAGATTGTTTGCCATATTTTTTGGCAAGTATAGAAGATCAGGAAATAGATACTATCTTGAGACCAACAAAGTAAATGTCGAATTTGAAACAAGTGAGAAATTCTGTACCTAGACTTTAGTGTTAACTATGAAAACAAGATGAAGACTTGCAAAAAAATTTTGTATTTTGCTTAGGAAAAATAAAAATATAATAGTGTAAACTCAGAAAAACACAATATAGGCTGAAAGGAAAATTATTTTAGAAAAGATGTATCAGACTAGAATATATTTTTGTTGTTTTATTTCTTGTCTTTGTGTGTGTGTGTGTGTGTGTATGTGTGTGTGTGTGTGTGTTGTGGTAATTTGACTAGAACTCACAGTTTGAACAGTGTTGAGATGTATGTACGAGGAAGACAAGTGAGAATGTATAAAACACAAACTTGAGTACAACCTGGCCTTATTTCAAGATATGATCCAATGGAAGAAAAGATAATCAGACTTCAGATATAAATAGATCTGTTCTAACATGGTAAAAGGATCTAGTGTGAGGGATTATAAATAGGGTTAAAAATAAACATTTGAAGAATGTTGAAGTTTAGAACACTTGCTCTTGCAATAGATACCTGTTTGATGTTCAGGACTCATGTTGAGCAACTCCTTAGCCTTAAAATTTCTCCTTTGCAGAATCTGGCAGTCTCATTGCACCTCTACATGCACACCTATAAACACACACACACACACACACACACACATACACACAAACACACACACACATGCCCACACGTACGCACACAACATAAAAAATAATAAAAATATTTAAAAATACACTAGCTTTCAAAACTGCAAGTACTAGTGACACAATCTAAAAATATACCTATACATCACCTAAATAGTTCTCTAGTATACTAACTCTGTAGGTTTCCATAACATGTATTCGTACGTTACATGTAATATGGGTACTATATTACACAGTTTATAACAGAAAACTATAGGACATTTCATTGCTTATGATTAAAAACATTTACCACATGTGTTAGTTCACTCTTGCTATAGTGGTCAAATCCTTGAGGTAATAAGATTATAAAGAGGAAAGATTTATTTGGGTTTATTATTTCAATCCATAGTATTGGATTGAATGCGGATTCCTGACATTGGGATTTAGGTGAGGCTGCACGGCATGGAGGGAGGCATGTGTGTCATAGGTACATCTACTCACTAGACAGGGGGCAGAGACAAAGCATGGAGCTTAAATCCTAGTATTCCTTTGAAGAATGTATTTGCAATGACGTAATTGCTTCCATCTTTGTTCACCTCTTTAGCCTCCGCTACTCTTTTGTAGTACCACAATCAAACTGATAGTTAAGTTTTCAAAATATAAGCCTCGAGAGAAACTTTCAAACTATAGAATTCTGTCCTAGACCTCTGAAGACTGATGCCCATCTTACAGATATTACAGTACAAAATATATTTAGCTCATTTTCAAATGTCTCAATGTTTTGCAGTTGCCAGTATTTTTTTCTTTTTTAAGTATTGAGTTTGTGAGATAGCTTGATGGGTAAGGCACTTATTGCCAAGCCTGGTGACTTGATTTTAATTCCTAGGACCAATAAGGTGGAAGGAGATGGTTAAACATTGTTTTCTGACTTCTGCAAATATATCATCGCTAAAGTCCTTGTGAGACTCAAGGCATATTTATCTGTGAATCTCCATATGCATCCTTGCACCTTCATGGGTTGTCCTGACAGGAGCTGATTGATGGATTTGAGTTCTTTATATAATTCCTGGCTTCCCCAGCTCTTCTATGAAATCTTAAAAGACTGTATCACTCCATGATTTTGCAACCCAGCCGACTACATGGCCTTGGTTAGCATCATAAGGACAATGATAAGGTCTGCCACTAGCTTGAGCAATACACAGTTACTCAAAGTAAATTGCTTAGCCTATGGGGAACATTTCTCATTCAAACCACCAAACCCCTACCTTTCCCTGTACTTTCTCTCCCTCTTCTCTCTCTTTTCCTCCCTCTTCTGCTTCCTTTCTGGAACTTTTAATGTAGCCACAGCTGACATTTAAAATGTGATTGTTCAGTCTATTTTTTTAACCAACATTCAATAATAAATGAACAAACTCAGAAACCTTACTTTCAGTAGATTTCCTTTTAGTGAACTGTTTGTTCTTCAGAGAATTTAATTTCATTTTTACATAATATGTATTGTGTGGCCTTGTGCATATGAATTCAGGTGCCTCCAGAGTGTATCATTTTTTCATGTGAGAGCATGTGTGCTGTGTGAGTGCAGGTGTCCTGTGTGAATTCAGATGCCTGCATAGTGTATCATTTACTCATGTGAGTGCAGGTGACCTGTGTGAGTTCAGGTGTCCTGTGTGAGTGCAGATGTCCTGTGTAAGTTCAGGTGTCCTGTGTGACTGCAGGTGTTCTGTGTGAGTTCCGGTGTCCTGTGAGAGGGCAGATGCCCTGTAAGAGTGAAGGTGTCCCTGTGGGTATGCAGGTTCTCTGTGGGTATGCAGGTATCTTTGTGTGAGTACAGGCATCTTCATGTAAATTCAAAAACCAAGACAGTACATCACTTCCTCTGAAGCTGGAGTTGAAGGATGTTGTGTTGAAGGCTGCCCAACAAGAGTGTCAGGAATTGAAACTGGCTCCTCTTCGAGAGCACCAAGTGTTCTTAACTGGTATGTCATCTCTTCATTGCCTATATGTAGTTTTTAAAAAATATATTACTTTTATTATTTTTGGATAATTTTACATATACATATACATATGCATATATATATATAATGTATTTTGATCATATTCATACATAATGCTTCCCCCTAATTCCTCTCAGATGGGCTCCGCTTTATCTACTCCCTCCTCAATTTGGTGTCCACATAAAAATTAAAAACAAAACCGAAACCCACCAAACAAACACAAAACCCCCAAATCCTACCAAGTAGGTTTGTTATCCACATACTCATGGGTATGAGGCCATCTACTGGAGCAAAGGCAACCCACTAAGGACCAAACTTTTAAAGAAAAGTGCCTCTCCCTCTCCTAGATGCCATCAATGATCAATAGCTCCTCCATTAGAGGTGAAGTTTTATGAGCCTCCTCACCCCCATTCTAAAATGTTAACTGGCTGGATATTGTGTGGGCAACCAGAGTTACTGCACGTTCTGTTTATAAAAACTATAATATCGAACACACACACACAAGCACACACACACACACACACACACATTTGGGTAGGCATGATTGCTACTCATTAGCGATCTAACACCATCTAAGCAGTAAGCATATTTTATATACATTTACATTTTTCCAGTCGTTCATTTTTAAGGAAAAAGGATGATGAGAGAGATAAAATTAGTGAGTCACTCAATAGTGTAATTGTAAATTATTATACTAATGCATTTGTTACAATGAGACTAAATGACACAGGTCTTCCAATGTCAAAAAATAAAATCACATTGGATTCCTTTGGCATAATATGCAAAAATCACTCAAATTACTTAATGATTTGTCTAACCTTGAATTCTACAATGACAGACATACTCTATGTAAGATTTCATTTTTGGATGATAGACATTACCGATATTAAGGCATCATGTGAGTCTAGCAACAGACAAAGGTAAGAACATTAGTTCATTATATTAAAAAAGATTTAGATTCATTTGCTTCTTTCCTAACCTATGCCCTGGAATTGTGAACCATGAGATGATTTAAATTATAGGTGTTATCTCATTTCCAGTCACTCAATTTGTCTGTGCTGAGTGGAAAATGAATGATACTCAGGCTAATGAAAGAGGAACAATCAAGTTTGATGGAACTGAGATAGAAATTTCAACATAATTTTGGGTATCTTGAAACTGTATTTATTTTAATTTTGTTTGTCTATTTTGACTTTGATCTATTTTACTCTTTAAAGATTTATATTATTCTTGAGTGTATTTGAGAATACGTGTGTGTATATGCCTGCGCATGCAGCAGGAAATAAATACGATGTCTGCAGAGGCCAGTTTAGGGCACTGGATCTCATGGATCTGGAGTTTCAGGCAATTTTGAGCCACTTAGATCCAGTGGTAGGAATTAAGTTCCAGATCCTCTACAAAAGAAGTATATGCTCTTAGGCACTGAGCAATCTCTCCAGCCTCTGTTGGACTTCTATGAAAATGTGATGCTCAGTTGTGTGGCTCTCTGTTACAGCTACATTCTCAGGAATGCATATGAAAGGGGTTTGACTTAATGTTTGTTGGTGTTTAAATAAACAAGAGAGGTGACAAATTCTTTCCACCTGTGAACACTTATCAAACTGCAGCCTATGTCCAGACTGTTATATGAGAATTTGTCTCTGAAGCTTCCTAGAAGATCAGGTTTACTGGCTGACCCTGATGACATCACGCCATCCTCCAATCATTTCCCACCATACACTGTGTGTGAGAGATAATGACTTTCTTGATATCCTTTGCAACTAGGAGTGATGATATGATCATGTTCAGGATGATATCATTTTTTTGTGTTCATTTGTAGAAGTTTTTTCTTTTTAGTGCTATCTACCTGTTATCATAGAAAAGGATCATGTGTGTGTGTGTGTGTGTGTGTGTGTGAGTGTGTGTGTGTGTGTGTGTATGTGCATGTGTGGCAAATCCCTTGAGCAATTACTAGAAGGAGCACCCATTCAAAATAATGACCATGAGCTAAAAAGGGGGCAGAGAAGAAAGAGAATAAAGCCCAACTCATGCTCATCTTTATCTGATGACAGTAAACTCCTGTTTGTTGAGATCATAATTCATCAGTTTTACTACTTATATGTATGCAATGTTCTAATTGATAACACTCTTTCATTTTATCTATCTATCATCTATCTATCATCTATCTATCATCTATCTATCATCTATCTATCTATCTATCTATCTATCTATCTATCTATCTATCTATCTCTCAGATCAGTATTTGAGACACTATTAGAAGCAAGGAGATACTTTTTCCTTATGTGATGTTTATGGGCAGAGCTTATTTCTATATTTAGGGAATCCGTAGTATTATAAAACTTGTCACTGTTAAAATCATGACATTGGAAGAACCTATTACACAAAGAAGACTCATAAATGACTCTGTGTTGGCCTGCAGAGATGGCTCAACTGTTAAGAGCACACACTGCTCTTTATGAGAAATGATCCAATTTTTGTTTCCAGCCACCTCTGTTGAAGAACTCATAACTGCCTGCCTGGTACTCTGGCTCAGAAGGTACAGCTCTTTCTTTGGCCTCCATTGGCTAACATGCTCACATGTACATACCTTCATACAGACAAGCAGGCATACATATCATTACAAATGAAAATAAAATGTAAAATGAAACTGTTCAGGCCAACAAGTGCTCAATAAGCAGAGAAGAAGAGGAGGCAGACTCGAGCATGAGCATCCTCAGCAAGAATGAACTCAACTAAAATTCAGAAGTAAAAAAGAAAATAAAAAGTGTTTCTATTATTCTGTAGTTTGTACAACAACATCATCTTTATAAGTAATTGGAATAAAACAAATGGATTTATCATCAGAGGGCCCATTCAAAGAAGAATAATCTGGTTTCTAAATAATGTCTTAATGGTAGGTATATATTTATCATAGTAACAGCAAAAGTAACTAATAAACTTCCAGATCTTTTGTAATGAGATTCCATTAAAAATGAGGCCAAAAAAGAAAGAAAATGACATTTAAGAACAAATATAAGTGGTGATGTAAGCATACAACACAGAATCATACTAAAGATGACATGTTATTCATCTAAATCTGAAAATATTCAGCACTGCCTTTTATGTTTATTTTAGAGCATTAAAAACTCATTAATTTGTCTGTTATTTTGATATTGAAATTGTTTTTAACTTCTTTGTATAAGTGTCCTTGCCATTGTAGGGAACAGATTGGTGGTTTAAAGGAAAGAGTTTTGCTTTCCAGATGGCATTACCTTGAATGGGACCCAGGATCAGAGGAGTACGGTAATTGCAAGCATAGGAGTCATACAACCACGTAGTGAATGTCCTCATGTCCTGTAGTCATGTGCTGGAGCATCCCATATTCTTTTACCCAGTAATTATTGCTACCATCCGTTTTCAGACATCTTCTGGGTTTGCATTTGAACACAATCATGCAGCATGTATTTCTTTCTCATCATAGGAATTTGCTTAGCAATAATTTATTTTTCTTGCTGAATAGCGTTCTAGTCATTAAATGTGTTGCAACTTATTTATTCATTCGATGGGTATTACCCAGCACAAGATTTCAATACATTTTACTTACCAGCTCTCACCAAAAACATTACCATGTTACTGCCAAATCTTTTCATGTGTGAATATACACGTTTTGTCCTTTGAGACAATCAGGAAACAGTAACTGAACATTCAGCCTACTACAGATTACCAAAGGACACTCTGGAGAGCTGTCACCATTTATCCTGATGTGGGGAAGGATGTGAACCTTGTAGTCAAGCTATATCTATGCTAACATAAATATTCCAAACTTTTTAATTTTCATCATTTTGAGATGGGCTTGGTTTCAATGGTTTTGCTTTATTAGTTAAGTTAGTTCATTGACCATTCCATGTATACCTATAGTGAATTCTGGTTATTCGCTTACCCCACCTCACTTATTGCCTGTCCAGTTTTAGCACTGCTATCCACTCTGCCTGTCTGTCCCTTTCCAAGATTCATGGCTTTGGTTTTGTTTTGTGACCCATTTAGTGTAAACATTGGGATTGGCACTATCCATTGACAGCTGGTGAGGTTTTCAGTACATAACTGAAGGCAGTGGTCCCCCCTCTCCTTCTGTGTGTCTTTCTTTTCTTCCATTTTTTAAAGTTTTAGGTGGTGTGTGTGTGTGTGTGTGTGTGTGTGTGTGTGTGTGTGTGTGTGTGTTACATTCATTTTCCCCTAAATCTCAAATGCACTTTTGAGAAATAAATGCTAAACTGACTTCATTGCTTTGAAATGACTCAAACCAAGGTAATACAAGACTTTCCATTCCTCTTGCTTTTTCTCCCCTTGGCTGCCTCATCTATCACCCTTCTGTCTAACCACCTCACTCTATCTTTCCTGATTCTGTTATACATTTCATGACAAACAGAACAAGAACAACATAGACATAAATACTTTTCTGAACCCCAAACCACCACGACCTATGATGGTCCTCAGGGAAGGCTATAAAATCACAGATCGTACCCTATTCTGAGAGTTGCCAAGTTTCATTTCTTTTACTAAGATAAAATATTCTGACCAAGGGAACTTAGGGGTAAAAGAGTTTATTATAGCTCAGAATTCCTGATTATTGTCTTAGGTAACATGAACTTGAGAAAGCAAGGTACATGTATACACAGTTAAGTAAAAGGAATAATGACTGTTTGTGTTCTCACTTGCCTGTACTCAGTATGATTTATCCAATATTAGCTCAAGACCACTGCCAAGGGAATTGTGCTCCCACAGTGGGCTAGGTTGTCCCACATTAATTTACTTGATTAAGATAATCACTCACAGAAAAACCTACAGAAGACCTAAATATATACAATCTCTCCTTGAAACCCCCTACCCAGGTGAGTACAGACTGTCAATTCAAAAATTAAAGCTAACTATCACACTGTTTATTGGATCTCCTAGTAAGCTATAGATTGGACAGTTTCTTTTCATAGTGTGTGAGTGTGTGTGTGTGTGTGTGTGTGTGTGTGTGAACAATATTTGCTCAATAATACTTGTTGATGAATTTATAATCATTTAAATGAAAATTATTTACTTGTGGTGTTAGGCAATTTGTCCCCAGTTGGTGGTGCTGTATTGGAGAGGTTATAGAACTTCTGGGAGCTTCTGCTTTTAAAAAGGGTATACTTCATAGTGATTTAAGGGTTCAGACCTGCCTTATTTCCAGTTTGTTCCCTCTGCTTCACACTTACAATTGAGGATATGAGTTTTCATCCTCCTGATCTGCCACTTGGCTATGCCTACCTGCTGCCGTGGCTCCCCTTATTAATTTAGAACTATAAGACAAATAAATCTTTCCTTTTGTTTCGTGCCTTGATCGTGTTGTTTTATAACATTAATAGAAAAATAAAGTATGCAGAATTATTTGCCCATGTGCTACTCCGTGTAATCATAATGTCCTTGTGGTAAAAGACAGTATTTTATTTTCTCATATCACTTCATGTCTTTCAATTTTTCTCCTACAGCATAATTTACTCTTCTACTTGTGGACATATCATCTCTTTATTAAGTTCCTTTTATTTAGAGGGTTTTTCTATTATAAAGAGTAATGCTGCAATTACTTACATGTTGATGCAGTTTTATACAATCCTTTGTTTTCCCTTTGGGCAGACCTAGCTCCCTATAATACTCTGAGGAGGGGCTGGCATACATACAAGAGGTGTGTGTGTGTGTGTGTGTATAAATGGTTTTATGTACATATTGCTTTGGGATTTTTTTTTCTTAAGCTAGAGACATTCTGGATTCTTTAAAGACATTGGCACCAAATAAAATTAGTTTATAAAAATTGGCATTTTATTAAACCATAAAACAAACAAAATTATGTCATTTTGGGGGAAATAAATGCAACTGAAAATTATTACACCAAGCAAATAAGCCAGAATCAGAAGGAAAATGTCACATTTTTTGTCTCATTTGTGGACTCTAGATTATATTTTATATAAATTTAACTTTTTTGGCTTGGATTTTTTTTACATGAGTACTGCTTTTACACCAAGTTCACTCCTTCTCTTCCTCCTCCAGCTCCTTGCGTGTCTTCCCACCCCAAATTCACGATCACCTTGCGTGTCTTCGCACCCCAAATTCATGATCCCATCTATTTGAATCATTATTGTTGCACACACAGACCCAGAAATAGATCAGGGGATCCAGAAACCTTAACAACACTTTTGGGTACTGACTTCAGCTTTATGTTTAAACACAGGAAGAATTGGAGTGGTGGCAGCATCTGTGTATGACAAAGCCACTGTTGTCTAGGAGTTGATCAGGTTTTCAGTTCTGATTCTGTAAAGCTGAGAAAGAAGCTGTTACTCCTGTCATCTTTTGTGGAGGTCAAACTGCCTCTCATTCCTTGATCATTCCTATTCTAGGGAGTAATCTCATTTGTATATCTGTATACCAAGAATCTGTAGGGGCTCCACTGTGTCTGCAGTCTCAGGAGACTCCAATTATAGGAGAAATTTAGATGTCTCTGGGTATCTGCAAATGATACTGAAAAAACTGGCACTGAAGTTTCCGAGTTACTCTTATGTTTTTTTTATGTTTTTGACTTAAGCCTTGGTGGGGAGGTGATGGAATAGTTTGATTATCTCTGAGTTTTAGGCAGACATTCTTTGAGTGGTTAACATGCCTGTGTAGAATGAAAGAGATAGATGGGAGATTGAACTGGGTATGCCAGGTTTCAGTCAGTCTTTGGTGATTTTGTAGACTCCAGTGAGGAGTCAGGCTTTTTAACAAAGCATCTTTTAAGTGCCTGTTAGATTATTGTGGTGAAGCCTGTAAGTCTTTCTCATTTTTTAAAACTTATTGGTTTTCATTATCGTTGCTCTTATTCCTTATTTTTCCAGATGAACATTTGAATTTAATTAGGTTCTCTTAATCACATTGTAATTAAAATTCTGTTGTGTTGGAAAACCAAGTTTCTTACTATAAATATAATAGAAAATTGAAGGAAGGAAAGAAGTCCTGTTTTCCTGTTCATCTGTTCATCAATCCATGATATATACATTCCAGAGAAGATGAGGAATACAACCAGTGATTATAAGTATCGTCTGAGCCTTGATGGATTGTCTCCTGATCCCAAGATCAGAACCATTTATAGATCTGTGTCATCTAACAGAGAAGATGGACTCCTGGGTGATTGCGATAAGCATTATTTCTGCTGAGCTACATACTCTGTTCTATTCCTCAACCACAACTCAGAATCTTGCTGCGAAGGCATGTCTGAGATGGGATTAACACACTGGGTATGAGGACGATAACTGGACTTGTTCAATTAGTTTAAAGAATAAAAAATGGAACTGAGGTTTCCATGATAAACAAACAAGTTCCATGTGTAGACTGTACCTTCATCTCCTGCCTAGTTTCTCCTATATTTTCCAGGTTTTAGGCATGCTTAGAAGCCTCAACAACTGCAAAAACCAACTCCTTGCAATAAAAATCAATTTCCCCTTACTAACTGCTTTTGATATTGAACCCTTATATGCCATTTTAAAGATTTTCTCTCCAATGACACAATTAATTGATGTTATAAAATTTAAATATTAAGCAATTTCAACTCTTAAATATCAATGGGTACTTAAGAATCACAGTATAGCTCATAGAAACAGGCAAACATAAGAATATGACTTTAAAAAGCACAAAAAATAATCCTCAGAAACTGTGGACAAAAAGTCAAGTAATTGGAAAGAACCTTAAAATTAACATTAACATCTTTTAATTATTATCTTCAGTAGGTCAAAAAGAGATGGGACAGTGAGACACTAATGGGGACTTCTTGGAAATTAAAGTAATAGTGGAAAATAAATATTCAAAATAACATTAAGAAGGCAAATTTGAAAGCATTATTTTTGTGATGATAGCAAAAAAAAAAAAAAAAAAAAGAAGAGCAGAGAACAAGAGAGAGAAGGCAAAAAGCAAAAATCCACCCAGTAACCTGACAACAAGGAGATACACAATGACCTGAACAGAGGTGTCTGTGAGAATGGAAACTATGAAAGCTAAAGAAGAGGAAATTACCTGGAGCTGAGGAGACATCTTAAGATAAAAGGGGGGAATGAGTGTAATGAATGAAATAGACAGTGAAAGTTGTTGTGGTAATAAGAATTAAGATGGAAGGTTTTTAGAAAGAAGGAAAACAATATGGATGACCTAAGAAAGTCAAGCCTTTGCTGCAAGACTGGACCAGACAGCCATCATTCTCCTCGTGACCAGCAGTACCATGTGGTCTAGAAAAACTGGAAATTAAGGTTCATGTCTTATAAAAATTTTATTTCTAAATAGGATTCCATAGTTAGTCAATAAGCTATATAGGCATTCAAGCAAGCAAACAGAGAATAATGCCTTCTAAGAACAAATGCAGAGATACCTAAGCCTGCACTCTATATACTAAAATAAAGGAGAAAATAGAGAAGATAGAAACAATTCAACTTGCATGCCAGGAGCCCACCAAATAGAGAGAGGATGACAGGTGAGTAGTAGTTATGGGGATACTCGGAGCAAATTGGGAAGGCTCTGCGTGGAAGTCAGGGAATACATCTGGTACTATAATTCAGATGCACATGCACTAAACAGGAACAGAGAACAATAGCTATTCTCCTACAGTTGCTTTCAGAGCACCAAGTTCTGTGGACATTTGGGACCCCAGACTACTGCATGATCATCTATCCAATTGTCCCACATTCTAAGTTTAGCCATAAATGTAATGGTATCTTGCTGGAACTCCACCCACTAATGTTCCAAAAAATCTACTTTCTTTGGTGTTCATTATTTTTGTCATTCTGCTATCATCAAATTTCGTTCAAAACATCCCCACTTTGGAAATGATGACACTCCCGATTTCTTTTGCCAAAGCACTTTTATTTTTGAGAAAGAAAAATATACTTTATAAATGACATTAATTTATCAACTTGAAGCAGGAGTTTCATATTGATGGACTATTCAAAGTGATCATAGATAGTTTATAGACAAATGCTTATTATTTTTAATTTTTCTTGAATGCTTTACACTAACAAAATATTTATCTTAGGATATATCTATATCCATATCTATAACAGAAAAAAATGTTCTATTGTCTTTACTGTGGCATAAGCTCTTTGGAAAATATGTTAATCACTAACATTGGACGGTAGTACTAAAAAATAACTTCAGAATATTATTATACTGCAAAGCCAACAATTGGCTTTGCAAGTCAACTTTTTTGTTTGAATGTTTTATGAGTTTTTATTTTACTTTATTGAGCAAAGTTTCTTACTCATGCATACTGGTTATTTATTTAACTTCTTGCTATTACAAAGTGCTCTCTCTAACACACACACACACACACACACACACATGCATACACACATATGCACACACAGAGTTCTGTCCTTTTTTAAGAGAAGTCACATAAAATCACAATACAAGAACCAGATCCTAAGGAAAATAGTTTTTAAAATTAAGCACACATTCCAGTATAATGAACCATGTAATTAATCTAAGAGCAAAATGATAAATTCCCTAATCGTACAGATACTCAGCTCATTCTTTGTCGATTTGGTTACTAACTCAAGTGTTTCATTTAATACCCTGAGTTAATGAGGGATCTCATTCTAACAAGATGAACATTGCAGGATTTCTGCCTTGAGCCCAAGGTCCTCACAAGCCCACAGACCATGTACAAGTGGAGATTTAGTTGCTGAAGATACTAAAGTAAACGGAGGTGTGTGTTCATATGTATATGATTTAGTTATGCATGCTATATTGTGTATACTGAATATATTTGAGACAGACACATATTTACCTGAAAACATGGTGCATAATAGTTACAAGTATTCTACAGAAAACGTGAAAATGGGTTTTTTCCCTTCTGTCATAGGAACAATACAATATAACATATATAGTCATAATGCTGAGGAGGTAAGTGGTGGAGTGTCAGTTAATTTTCTTAAAGAAATAAACCTTGCTTCAGGAAAGAATCTTGTCAGTAGAGTCCTGACAGATGGAGTCACAGATCCCTAAAGAGTTCTCACTGTCCTTCTTTGAAGACCCAGTTCCCTTCCAAGCACACAAATTGGGCAGCTCACGTCCAATTTTAACCCCAGCTCAGGAGATGTCATAGTCTTTTCTGGGCAGACAGCCCTCCCCCACCCCACACACTAGTTTCATTCAGTCACACAAACACAGGGAGACATACCTAGATACACCTACACACACACACACATACACACATACACACACACACACACACACACCCCTAAATAAAAATAATTTAAATAAACTTAAATAAAGAAGAAAACATAGACTTTAGCTAGAGTCTCCCAAATTTGTTTTTCAGCATGGGACAGGGACAGTGTAAAGTGAAGCACTGATGAATTGGAAGCTACATCACCATATGTCACTAATAGAGGAAGATTTTGCTCAAAATCATCACTCATTTTCTGCACTTAGTTCCTGATTTTAGAAGTTACGGGAACTTCCTTTGTTACCATTTCCAATTACTTTAACATCAGTAGGATGCTTACAAATAGGAAGTGAACTGGGCTGAAGAGATACCGACAGCTGTGTCTGAGGCCTGTTATTATTTTGATGATGTTCTGATGTTCTACAACTTCAATAGTTCAACCGTATAATATTTTTAAACACGGCTTTATGGTTAGCTGAATACATGATAATATTAATTAAGTATACAAAATTCACTTATATTAAAGTACACTAGAAATAGCAGAATAGTCTATTGATTAATTTATCTATATTCAGACCAGAAAAGTGTTTCCCCATGTCATAATTCATGAACTTAAGCTTCAAGTTTTGCTTGCTATTCTTATTTTCTGTTTAGAATATACTTCGTTTAGTGATGGGAGAGATGGCTAAGTGGTTAAGAGTACTTGCTTTTCTTGCATTGTTCTGTTATCAGGTTTCCAGCATCCACACTGGGAAGCTCACAACTACCACTACCCTACAGATCAAAGGGATGTGGTGATCTCTTCTGGCCTCTGAGGGCATTGCATCAACATGCTGCATACTGATAAGCAGACACACACATACACATGAAACAAAAATGAATAATGAAACATTGCTAATACTCTCATACATTCATGTGATACCAAGAGGGACTCTGAGTTGGATCCAAAAAGAGAATCTATGTCTAGTGTCCCATGGAGTAGGTAACTGGTTCATTTTTACAAAAGGAGCCCTTAATGTCTTTTTTTCTTTTTTTTTTTAGTTGGATATTTTATTTATTTACATTTTGGATGCCATCCCCTTTCCCTATTTCCCTTCCCTAGCCCCCATCCCATCCCCTCTCCCCCTTTTTGCTTTTATACCATGTTAATTACATGCAAGTGTTAAGGTGAGTTCTAGGTTGAGGAACTAGCAATACAATAGATAAAAATAGTCAAGGAACAAGCAAGACAATAAAACACAAATAGTCAAAGAACAAGCAAGGCAATAAACAAAGTTCTGTGAACACTCCCGTGATCACTGTTTCTAAGGACTTATCAGGATGACCAAAATATCTCAGCCAACTTCCCTGTCCTAGCCCAAAGTCATTTTCATGTCTGAAGCCCACTTCGTTGTTCTATCCTAAAATTTAGGTTCCTGTCTGAAATTACTTCTTTGTTCTAGCCTATGATTCTTGTCAGAATGACCTAAGACAGGCTCAGTCTTATTTATGAAATAACAAAGGAGGAGAGACAGAGAGCTTTGGGGACTGCTTGGCAAGAATCTGACATGGGCAAAGAACAAGGAAATGGGCTGCTTGGCAGCAATATGACATTGGCCATGGACAAGGAAGTGGGCTTCAGGCAGGAATCTCACATTAGAGTAGAACAAAGAAATAATTTCAGGCAGGAATGTCTGCTTCTATTCCACCAAATACACTCTTTGGACAGAATAGGAAATGAATTAGCCTGAAGCAAATTGAGAGATGCCCTAGTTTCTTTCCTTTAACTGTGGTAAGATAGGTTTACTTAAAAACAATTCAGAGAGTCAGGTGGTACTGATACACAGTTTTAATTCCAGCACACAGGAGGTAAAAGCAAGCAGATATCTGTGAATTCAAGGCCAACCAGGTCTATAGCGTGAGTACCATAACAACCAGGGATTATTTTCTGTTTGGAAGCATTGTAGCATGAGAAAGTGATATTTTGACTACCAATAGGGGTGTCATTGGCTGTGTGATCCACCTGGGAACCCTGTGAGGTACAATAATGACCCTCATGAAGATGTATGGCTATAGAGTCAATAATGGGACAGATATTATAGGGATAACCCATCACTTTCTGTTCGGTTTTAAGTCCTGGTTCACATGAGGAAACCCATATCTGTTAATATTAATCTGTATAGAAACCCATGATTTGGGAACTCACAGGCCTTAGGGATAAATATGCTATCATTATTCACAAAATTGGACATAAATATCAAATAGCTTTCTAAATTCACTTCTCTATACCCATAGATTATTGCAGTTCTTAGATATCATGAGAAAAAAGTTTTTCGTATAGTTGATGGTGGTTAACACTTAAACTCAAAGCCTAACCAAGTACAGAGAATAAAGGACATTGGAGTATTCTGCCACAAATAGAGCATCTACATCATGTCACCCACCATTAGGGCCTGGGTATTATTCTCAAGAAGCCACAGAAAGACTATAAGAGTGTGACTTCATGAAGGACCAGAACAAAGCAGCTATAGTTGCCTGCAGAAAATCAAGCTACAACAATATTATATGATGGGGTCCTTATGAACTCCCACCCCTAGCTGAAGGGCTATTGCCAATAGATGGCTACTGGGGAAAGAGAGGCAGCAAGGATTCTTAACTGTTCAACATTCTATTTTGAAATTTTCATCTATGATATTGAACGCAAATAAAATGCAATAATATCATGGAAGCAGGAAGATAACAAAGCAAAACTAACATATCTATAAAAGTAAAGGGAGACAGATTGTTCTAATGCCAAATATTATAGGGATGGCATCTGGGAAAGAGATTAGAGAGATAATACCATTACTTTACTCTAAATACATGGGATACTTAGTAAAAACACATGAGCTCACTTTGCATTGACTTTAATAATTATTCAAGAATGTCACAACAGATTTTCTTCCTATCTTAAAGTAAAGGTTAATTTTGATTTTATACACTTACAGGTCTAAATATAGACCTTGAAGGAAGCAAGTTGCAGATCAAAGTACAGGGGTTGTCTCTTGATTACATGAAGGTAGGATAAAGCTTCACAGATTTTCAATGGTAAACATGTCAGTTTGAACCTCTCACAAAAGAATCCTCTGTGTAAAACCAAAGGGGAAAATATCATTTTTTCATGTGAATAATAAATATCAACTATTTTCATTAATTATGATATTAAAGGAGACTGAAATTTTTTGAGAATTTATAAACGTTCTCTTGGGGTGAAGGTGTAAGTCAATGGCATAGTGTTTGCCTAGCATTTATGAGGGCCTAGAATGTTCAGAATCACATATATATATAAAAAAATACACACATGGACATGAACACACACAAACATACAACTTTATACATTAAACACATAATAGATATAAATACATACAGATAGATGATACACAAGCACACACACATACATGCATACACACACACACACGCAAATACACACAGGTACTCAAAAACATAAGCAAACACACACCAACACTCACAAACAACTCCCAACTTCTTTGTGTCCTCTTTGTAAAATTAAGTATTATTTTGCAGCAGATATCTTGGTCATCTGGCTCTTACAATATTTCTGTTTTCTCTTCAGCAATATTCCATGACCCATGGGTGTAGGAGTTTCACTATGAATCCACCCCAAGATCAGTTGATCTTTGAATTTTGACCAGCTATGGCTTTCTGCAATGATCTATGTCTGCTGCGAGAAAAAGCTAAACTTAATGGTGAGTATAAGGATAAATATTTAAAATGAAGTTAGACATGATAATGGTTTGAAATGTAGCAATATACTTGTGCTCACACATATATGCATATATACACTCATGTATATTATATAACATATATAAAATATATATTCATGTATACTCATTCCAAGCAATTCTGATGTAGACACTTATTCTCAATGCCATCTCATTTTTACTCCATTATCTGAGAGTTAGTTTTCCAGAAGGAGACTTTCAGTATAGACCCAGATGGATTCCTCCAAGTCCTGTGCCCATAGCATGTGGTGTTGTCTGCACATAAGGTTGAACTTTCTGGTTCAGGAGTGCAATGGCCACACCAACAGCAACAGTGAGAACAACAGCACAAGCAACAGCAGCAGTAGTAATCTGCATTGTTTGGGAGAAGCTATCATGGACTGAGCTGTATAACAACTGGAAAAGACATTTTCTATGTCTGGCACTGTGTTTTTTGTTAGATAATTTATAGTGTAAAGGAAGTATTGCATTGTCACCACAAGTGACTTAACTTTAATAAATTATATTAATTCCTCATACATATATAATAAATATCTATAATATTCCATACCTATAATAAAGTACTATTATATCCTAGGGCTTCATCAAGCATCTTCAGTATTATTTAAACTTTCATTTCTTCCTCATCGTCTGTGTTGCCTTCTCTTCTCCCTCCCCAGCTAAGTCTCCAGTTTTTCCATATTGTCTTTCACAGCCACTGGAACCTGTTTCCCTCTCTTGTTCTCCTGTCTTCCTCTGCACAGTGGTCCCTTCTTATTTTCCTTTTACCTAAATTTGCTATATATTAACTATTCACATCTAAGATTTTTACACTCAAAATAACACAGGCTGCCTCTCTGCAATTAGGTCATCATCATAAAGGAGAAAGGGAAGCTGATCAAAAGAGAGATAAACCTCCATTGGTGGCACATACCTGTGACCTCAGAGTTCAGGAGGCAAAGGCATAAGAATTGATAAAAGGTTTGCACCAGCCTGCTCTACATAGGAAACTGCATCACAAGTCAGTCCTAGGCCATACTTGTGTCAAATGACAAAATCAGATCCCAGAGACACACCTGCTTTATTGGATTTTTTGTTTTGTTTTTTAAACAAATAAAAGAAAACCTAAATTTCTGTGAGCTAGTTTATTCCCCAAATAACCTTCTTTAAGTTGGAGTTAGAATGGGAGTTTGGATTTTCCAGAATTAGAGCCCAAGTAAGGATCAGATAGTTTAAGACAATGATAACAGCAACCATAGTTACCATCACTTACCCTTGGAATTAAATGCTAAAGAACACTCTAACCTGAGGCTGTCAGAGCAGTGTGGGTGTGTGTTTCAAACAAGTTATTCTTCACCACTGGGTTTGCTGCTACATAGAAAGGGTTCAAACGTCCATGGTACTTACTCATTTGGTGGGAGAACATAGAAAACATTGGGTTCAGGGAACAAACTGGACACTGAGGCAAGCTGTTATTTAAGTATATGACTTTTTAGAAGAGTTATTGACACCACAAGTGAATGCAGCATAGTAGGGGCCCAAAAGAAAAATGAGATCCATATAACAAAGGCTTCTTCTTATGTTTTTTAGAGGTAGGGATAGATTCTGTACCACATGATTGATGGGCAGTCCATAGTTTATGCTATGCTCACAGTCTGTCTTTTATAACTCATAGTGGGGAGAGAGGGAGTCTGCTAACCTGCGACCTTCAAGCAAAATAAGCTATAAGGCTAGAGAGAACAAGAATCAAGAGAAGCAACATCGTGGGAGAGAATGACATGGCCCTAGCTAATGTTTCTGGCTTTTATTTCTTTTAGATAGTTGAAAGTGACTGTGTTGTAGTTGTCCCTATAAGTCTTTCCTACTGGACAAGAGTAGGGTCCTCATCAGCTGGGTCTTAGTGTAGACAGTTTTACATATCAATGCTTCTGAAGAAGAATGATTTTGTGAGGGAAGGTTTCATTCTCAATAGCATCTTAATCTGCTGACAACTATCTTGGCTACCTAACATTCCAACTCTCGGATAATTGAAACCCCAAGATACACAGTACTAGGCTGTCAGAAGTTGGTGATAATTCCTGTTGCTGCACAGCTATATTTGAGCTTATCTTGTATCATTAAAGGTAAAGCTATTTCATCTTTTAAGTTTAAGTTTTTGTATCTGTCAAGTAGCTTTGTCAACTTTTACTCTGCCCATCTCCCATAACTGTCATCCAATCATAAAATATAGGAGACTTATCCTGAATCTATTTTGAAACTGAGAGAGAAGTAGGATGATCTCAGCAGCTCTAAGTTTGCAGAAATTCTAAAAAAGTGACACCAAAAGAGCTTCCCCAAGCTCCTCATAGGGTCAGTCCATCACCCCCATTCTGTTGAATGGTTAAAATGCAGGCATCCACAATGGGAAATCTTCACAGGGGTTTCTGAAGCTGACTAAAACAGAGACTGGTGCTTTTGTGTAGAATCTGAAACTTGACCTTGCATTACAGTTACCTGAGGAGACTTACAAACTACATAGATCCAGGATCTAATCCAGGGTAATTCAGTCAGATCTTGGGTAGTAGGGATGAGAGGATCCATATTTGCAGAGGTCCACTGAGGTGTTCTAACGTTCATCCAAATTGAGAATGCTGTTCTAGAGAAAAGAGAATGAAAACGTTTTTATTGAGGTCACCATATGCAGCAAGGATGGAAATGGGTACTTTGCATATATTACCTTAACTTTAATTTTAAATTAACGTTATAAAATACTGGCTTTGTCTATATACTGCAATTAGGAATGAAGGCTACCAGAATTTAGAAGGTTCAAGAAAATGCAGCTAGCACAAGCAATTGTTTCTATTTTTTGTATCAGAATTTTTATTTATTTTTACTTATTTGTTTGTGTTTATGATTTGTTTACACTGTGTGTGTATGTCCATGAGAGTGTAGTTCCCACAGAGGAAAGGAAAGGGCATGGGTGAGATCTCCTGGAGCTAGTGTTAAGGTGGTTGTGAGCTGTCTCTTGTCTGCTCTTGGAACAGATAAATAAATGGCAGGAGATTTGGTTCAGTGATTAAGAACACTTTCTATTCTTGCAGAGGATCCAGGTTCCAAGAATTTATTTATTTATTTATTTATAATTTTTTGTTTATTATTTCTTTGATAGCTTTAGTGGATATCAGCCAAAGTTGTAAATAAAACTAAATTTAAAAACTGCTTTATGGCTACTGAAATATATTATTTATTTCATCATTTTTTTCTGTTTATAATGTCACATTAAATGCACACTATATGGGATTTTCAAAATAATCTGAAATCACAAAAATCTCAGGCAAGTTTATTCCTCTGATTGTAGCTGTCTGTGTTTTCCACCAAGAAGCCAAAGTTTTGAAACAGTCATTAGAAGAGACTTCAAAACCTAAACCCTTCAGGAATATAGTGAACCATTCTATCAGCTTTAAAATGAGCAGGCTCTCGTCAGGTGCTTGACAATGCACATAAAACAGTTTCTTTTGGGGAGCCAAATTAAGGATTTTATAAACTGAATGATAAACCATTCTATTACCGTAGGGAAAAGAAAGTAAAGTTTGTAACTTCATGGTCCCCTAATGGGAAATCTGTATCTGATGATGTTTCAAAAGACAACTTCACTTGAATGTCTTTAAAAAGTAAAAGAAATCTTTATAAAAGCTTAACAATAGATCCTTACATTAAAAAAAAAAAACAAGAAAAAAAAGAAGAAAGAAAGAAAAACCCAGTGGGAATAGGAGTTGGGAAGAAGAGGAAGTCAGTTTTGAAAACCTTAGTAAAAGTTCACACTGTGAGGAGTTACAGAAAGTTTCCCGTATATTTTGCCATTTCTTTCTAAATCAGTGGGTTCAAACTTCATATTAACACAGCTATAGCACTAACGGTGTGCCTATTAATACTGTCTACTGACCTCAAAGACTGTGGCTGCCAGCTTGAGCTGATACCTACAATGCAGGAAAATTGAAACCATTGAATCCACACATTAAATTTCTGGGAAGGCAGCTTCCTATGCGAAGTGGCAGAGGTCAGAGTCATCCTGCCTCTCTCCATAGGTTGATAAGTACTTGCAGGTGTAGGCCATGAGATATTTTCTGACTCATGGTCAAATCAATTTAATGAAAAGTATATTTTTTTGCAAAAAAAGTAAGAGGGATGAAAAAAGCTTCCAAGCTATTGGCCTATATTTCAAATACAGTTGAATAAAATACAGTAGAATAGATCTTATTTATTGCAGGCAATGAGATGTAGCTGGACCTATGATTCTAGCAATTATTAGCATTTCAATGCTTAGAATAATGCTTGTCAATCATGAGTTTACTTGCATATTACTAGAATATTTATGTTGTCCAGAATGCCATTAAGAATGAATGTTTGTGTACATATAATTATTTTGTCATGTGTAGCTGCCATGGTGATGTTGAGTTCCATTTTCATTTTGATTCACAAATGTATATTTGCTAGAGTGTTTCATGCTAGCATGCTGTATCAGTTGCTTTTTCTCCTTGCTCTTGCCAAATGTTTGTGAAGAGGCAACTTAAGGAAGAAGGGTTTATTTTGGCTTGCCTGCTGCTTGAGGAAATACAGTCCATCACCACAAGGAAGGCACCGTAGCAGGAATATGAAGTGGCTGGTCACATTTTGTCTGTAGCCAGAAAGCAAAAGGCAGATAGGAAATAAGGCCAAGCTATAAATCCTCAAGGGACAGCTCAACAAACTCACTCTCCCCAGCAAGTATCTATCTCCCAAAAGTTCCATAACTTTCCCAAATAGCAGCACCAACTGGAGACCAAGGGTTTGAACACAAGAACCTATAAGGGACCTTTAAAATTACAATCACAGCACAGGGCTACTGTATACATCAGTGGAACTCTAACAGGAGTTTGAAGCAGAGCTGTGTGCAGGGTGTATCATGCCCTATACTAATAGGCAGTGACTAATTTAGTGAGTAATCAAATTTGCTAAATTTGAAGCCACCTAGAGACACACCTTTTAGTGTCCCATTGAGTGGATTCCCAGAGAGAATTAAATGAAGGGGAATGACCCATCCTCACTGTGAGAAGAGACTAGACTTCACATAAAAACCAACAGGAAGAAGCCAGCTCAGGGTCAACATTTCAAGCCCTCTGCTTTGAACGCTTCAGAATGTTTGAAATACCAGCCTTACAGCTCAGAGCCTGTGAGCTTCACTACGGTTTCCCTACCAGGATGTGCCATATCTTCTTTAGTCATGAACCAAAGCCAGACCAAACCAAACCAAAACCAAAACAAAATTAAAAACAAATAAGGACAACTAAACAAAACAACAAACTATCTCCCCTTCTTCTTTCCTTCTGTTCCTTCTGTCAGGTTTGGTCATAGCAACAAGAAGAATACATAAGTTTGCAAATTTGTTTAAAATGAAAACTTCAAAAGAAGATATACATTCATAATTTGGTTGCTGCTGAGGGATCACACTTTGAGTTGCTCTGCTATAAGTTTGAGGAAAGAACAAAAAGAAGATTAGAAGGAAGAGGAGGAATAGGAAAAGGGGAAAGAAGAGGAGGAAGATGAAAAGAAGAAGGAGGAGGATGGAGAATGTATCAAAAAAGAGGAGGAAAAATTGACACTAGACAAGGAAGTAGGCTCAATCATGTTAACTTTTAGGGCTCAAGTTGAGCATCTCAATAACTACCTATACTAGTTAGCTTTAATTGTTAACTGGCACAGCATATAGCCATCTGAGTGGAAGCTTCTAAGGAGAAATTGCCTACATTGGTTTGTCTGTGGACATGTCTGTGGGTGTGCCAGAATGTCTTAATTATTAATTGATGTAAGAGGGCCTGCCCAACTGTAGGTGGTATTGTTCCTTGTGAAGGTAGTCCTGAACTCCACAAGAAAGCTCACTAACCCTGAGCCAGGATGTGAGCCAGCAAGCAGTGTTCCTTTAGTTTGTGTTCTGACTTCCCTCAGTAATGGGATGTGAACTGAGCATGTAAGATATTTGAAGAAAAGTTAATAAAGCAGTAATTTAAAAAATAGTTTCTATGTATTGAACACTTAATTTCTCAGAGTCTGGCTTAGATCACATTAAGATATCACAGATGAGAAGATAAAGCCAGATGAACTGAATGACACTCCCAAGGTGACAGCAATAGAAACAACACACACACACACACACACACACACACACACACACACACACACAGAGAGAGAGAGAGAGAGAGAGAGAGAGAGAGAGAGAGAGAGAGAGAGGTGGGGGGAGCATGCACACATGGATGCATGGACACGCATGTACGCTCATACACATACATACCAAAGAAACAAACAAGATTTAAACCTAACTTTCTCAGTCGCCAAAAGCTTAGAATTTGTCCCTTAGCCAACTCTGAGTTATCATAATTACTTGCTTTTTAGGGCATCTACATTAACTTGGCAGCACAGAGTTCTTTGACATTTCTAAATGCAGATTTGTTCAACATCTTGAAAACAGATAATGTCAATTGTACATACATATTACATCAAATTTTATCCCATTTACTATTGATCAGTTCTAAGTAGCTGCTGTGAGCTCATGATTTCCATAGTCATGTCAAGCCATGTCCAGATGATAGCACTCCACAGCATTCCTTCCGTCAAGCCAATCAAAATACTGGTATGGATGGAATAGGTGATTTCTTGTCCTCCCCATCGAGTAGCTGTTAGCAATTGATACTGCTAAGGAAGGAAGAATCATCTTATTTTTTTTGGGGGGGGGTAGCTCCCTGTGCTCCTATGGATGGTCCCACTCTCATGCACATATGAGGAACATGGACTGGACTTAGTCATGCGGTTGCATTAGCAGTGTTTAGATAATACATAAAAGGCCTGGGGATAAATGGGATTTATATATGATCAGGTATCATTGTAAACAGGAATGAAATTCTCAGGAAATAAAGGGAAAAGTTTAAAATTAAAGATATATAAAGAATACTGTCTTCAAATCACCAAGATTAGACAGACATTTTGTAAATTTCCTCAGATCCTTATGATAATAAATTTAGTTATGGAGGAAAGAGTAGAAAGTTAAAATAAAGATAGGTCCAACAAACTGACTCTTTCTATAGAGAAAAGAAATGGTGTGTGTTGCCCAGCATATCATATTTCAAAGTCAACAGAAAAGAAGACAACAGGAGGCAATAGCCTTCATAATTTCTTATACCCTCTCTGCTATAATGCAGTGGAAAACAACTTGAAATCTGAGAGCCCCTTCTCCTAGCATGATCCTATGGGACCTAGGAATCCTTGTACCTGAGGAATTCCAGGATAATCTTGAGAACAATTCCTTCCTGACCTTCTCATTTTCTTAAAACCTGCATTTTCAAAATAGAATAAAATCTGATTCAGATAAAAGGTACTGAAATGGAACCTTTTAGAAACTAAAATTGCACAAGAGTTGGATGCATTTTTTCAAAACATAAGGACATTATCCAGTCATCACATAAGGTGAAGAATGACCTGGACTGAAGTATTCTTACATGACAAGTAGTGAAAACAAAACAAAACAGTAAACATTCATATCTAATATGAACTATCTTTTTCACACACACACACACACACACACACACGTACATACACACTCACATAGAGAGGGGGGAGGGAGGGGGAGGGAGAGGGAGGGAGGGGGAGGGAGAGGGAGGTTATATTACTGAAAGAAAACAGAGCACAGCTCCCAACCCTCTTAACTCCATATTTATGTTCCTAATGAGTTGGTAGCTCAAGTTTGTATACAACATCTGTGATATTTTAAATATTTATGGATCATTTGGCAGACTATTTGGCAAAATTAAGGCAGTTGTTTGCTTGTGCTACCAGAATATGTAGTTATCTAATCAAAATATTAAAAAGTCACTACTTATATAAATTGAGAGTTAGATAAATTTTAATGTAGGTCATTAGTTAAATAACATAGAAATTTGGCAGATATCTTTTTATAATGTAAATATTACAATGATAATTGAAGTCAACAACTATATTGAAAGCAATTTTGAAAATGCTAAGAAAGGTAAGAAGATGGATATTGAGGTCTTCAACAGAATTTGAAGTCAGTCAGAAAAATTGATAGCAACCCAATCCAAATAAGTCGGTGATTATGGACAGACAATTCAGGATTTACCTATAGATTAACAAATACATAAAAGTACCTTCAGTACAGAGGAATATGAAAGTAAGTGATGGAGAGCTTGGCTAGCATGTACAAGAGCCTGGATTTGATGCTCAGTACACAAACAAACAAACAAGCAATCAAATATTGTGTGATAACTATTCTTTGTTCTCAACCTGACAATCAACATCTGTAATTAACTAAAGCCCAAACTGCTGCTGGATATACCTGTGAGCAATTTTTTTCCTTAACATCTGGATCTTTTCAGGCAGGAAGACACACATTTAATTTATATCTTTTAATGTGGGAAGATCTACTTTTAATCTGTGCCATACCTTCTCCTGACATTGGAAGAAGGATATTATCTCTCCTTGCCTGCTTGCTTTCACTGGCAAGTCTATTTCTTCATTGGCATTCGAATCTACTTCTTCTGGATTGTAGTATATAATGAAGACCAGCTGAGACATCAGCCTTGTGGACTGAACAACTACTAGGTTCTTGGACTTTCTGTTGGTAGACAGCCATGTTGGACTAGCTGGCCAAATATATATATTTCCTGTAGAGAACTCTGCATAATTCAGATGGACTCCACCAACTTAATACAAATCCACATTCAATAAAAAATGATAAAATCCGTAGGATGAGCTTTAGCAATCTTTTCCATTTGTGGGAGAAATATACATTATCTCAGCTTTTCTGTTTAGCAATTAGACACCCTACCAATTTTCAAATTATTGATCATTCATTCATTAATTTTTCTTCCAACCGAGAGATAATTTTAAGGAAATAAATGTATTAATATTGGAAGCAGAGATTATGCTCTATTCTGAACAAATATATTGATTATTAATTAATATCATCTATGAAATACTTCAGTCCTGCCTTTATCCAGCCATAGTTGTATGCTAGTCTCAGTGTTGGTAGTAAAGTGCTAATATCTTCAGATCTGGCCTTTCCATCCTTTTGGAACATCCTCTTTGTTTTCTTACTTTGCATTTTTATTTTGATGTTCTTACTATGTAGAATTGATATATCTTTATTGTCATTTAGATTACATCTATCACTAGATTTCTATGACAATGTAAGCTTGTCTGATTGTGATCATCCTTTGATAATTTCTATGGAAAATATAAAAGTGTTGAAAAGAATGAACTCCAGTTTCACTTTTATGAATGTATCCAATGTGTCAGGTTTCAGGGATATATTACCGTACAAGGTTGTTGTGATTCAAAGTTGAAATATCCATCCATGAGCTTAATTATTTGAACATTAGATTCTCATTTATTGGAGCTGTTGAAAGAGGAAGTGTTAGAAAGTCTATCCTTGCTGGAGAAAACATGGCATTGAGTGAACACTTTAGGGTTTGCTTTGCCTACTTACAGTCTATACTCTGCTTCATGGTTATAGTTGAAGATCTAAAATTTCTCAGCTTCCTTCTTCCATCACTGTGACTGCTAATCATGGCCCTGCCTTCCCCCAACATCAAGGACTTTCCCTCAGGAACCCTAAACCCCAATAAATTCTTTCTATAGTTGCTTCTACTCATGATACATTA
>NW_021604591.1:5655359-5704982 GCF_004785775.1 Grammomys surdaster
TTTGCAGCAGGAGGCATGATAAAGAATAGATTATTATAGACAGAAAAACTGAGGTTCAGGGAGATTTATTAAGCACTGCAATTCTGAGATTTAAACACAAACATTTCTTCTCCCCATGTGTTTGCCTTTTTTATTTACACCACTATACCAGAAGAAAGAACTTCTGCCTATGGACAGCAGGCCAGTCAATAAATCAAGAACCAGCAAAGACAACAAACCTAGGATCTCTGGAAATTAGCTGCAAATTTTCTTTTGAAAACTGCTAAGAATGCTGAGGACAAAGCTTATTTTCAGTCATGGCAATAAAGCAAAATTCATCTTATATAAATAACCTAGAAGAGATTACTATACAAAAAATACACTTGAGAATGAGATATCCACTTAATTATAAAGGAATAATAAGAAGTCGGAGTGATGAAAATGTCAGGAAATAGCTAACTCCCAGATGCTGGTAAGGTGGGCCTTCACACTGTACCTATAAGATGTGAAACCACCCAGTGTTATAGTCTGGGAAGATAGTCAAGTTCGTAAGAGCACTTACTGTGTGAGTCTGAGGATCAGAATCCCCCGCATCCATGTGTAGAGGCAGGAAATGGCTACTTACTGCCTCACCCTCAGTGCTGTGGGAGATGGTCAGAAACAGGAGGATTCGTAGAGATGCTGGCTGCCGACTTAGCTCTGGGTTCACTGAAAGATCTGTCTTAAGGGAAGAAGGTTGAGAGTATTAATTTGTCAGGACATGGGAAGTTCCCCTATGGCCTACACACATGTACCACATATCACCCCTATCACCCATCCACTGCTTCTTCTCAAAACTGGCTTCATCTTTGATTATTATTGATTAGTTATATACCTACTCTAGATATAATCACAGGCACAAACTTTACTATACCCTTCACCCCTCTCATTTGCATTCCCTTACCTTTACAATCCTTTCTATTTCCTTCCTTCTCATTTCACTGTGTCTGGCTTTTCCTTCAGGAAGTCTCCCATCCTCAAGAACAGTCATTTCAAATCTTTTGTAGCCAGTTTCACCCTGTTTGAGCCAAGTGACTGTCTGCCAGTATAATGCACAGAAACAAATCCTCCTCTCAGTCAAAAGGTTTTTTGAGATGAAGGATATATCAGCATTATAGGTATTGATACATACGAGGAACAAAATGCAGTCACCCCCATTAGAAGGTTAAAAGTGCAGTGTTTACTTGAAGTAGTCTATCATTTAAATAGTAAATGTAATAACATATGAACGAATAGAGGTTGACATAGATGAATAGAGGTAGAATTGCATCTGTCCTTGGGAAAACTGCTCACTGCTTAAATCTAAAAGATATCTATCTCCCAAATTTAGCCTACAGAATAGACTACAGCTTCTTTAGGGGTTTTTACATTTATATTCATGGATAACCTGTAGCTTCTCAAAACTGTGTTTGAGGCCTCGTTCAACTCAATAAAATGCAGTTGCTTTTTTCCATTTCTTCTACTAGTACTGACTTAAATCGAAGCCATCAATTCTGCTAAAAGCCACATCCAGCTCTTTCATTTGGCTGTTTTAGCTTCTCAATTTTGATTACTGGAGGTGCAGTCTTAGGTCAGCTTCACAATGGCAGTGTTTGACATTTGGACTTCACTTCACTTCAGACCCCAAGGCGACTGATCCAAGTGTATTCCAATTTGTTGTATGTCAAAATAACAAGATGAGATCTTTATTGTCCCCTCCCTAAAGAGGGATGCCTCTGTATTTAAAGGTCCTGTAGTATTTTTGTTCCTAATTTTCCCTGAGGTTTTCTTTAATAGAGTTCCACATTGATGTTGTCTTTTTTTTCCCTACCTGAATTTTTGTCAAAGATCAAGTCTTTTCTAAAGTTAGATAAAAAGAAGTATCAGAGTCTCAGGAAGACTGGATGTGGTGATGTCTTAGTAAGTGAAGAGTATTCTGTCAAAGCATGAGACCTTCAGTTTTGAATATACATACCTATGAAACATCTGGGCATGGCAGGATTCATCTGTAAACCCAGCATTGGATCACACAAGTTTGTTGGCCTACTTGTTTTGACAAAATAGCAGTCTCTAGATTCAGTAGAAGTACTTGCCTTTTAAAATATGATTGAGAGTTATAGAAGAAGGAACTCAGAGTCAATCTCTGCTTCCACATGCGGGTGCATAGATATCTGCATGTGTATGCAGTATGAATGTGTTATGTATGTGCACATGTATGCACGTGTATATATATGTGTGTTTTGTGTGCATGTGTATGTGTGTGTGTAAGAGGAGCTAAGGTGGAAGGAGTTAGGAGAGCAAGAGGAAAAGGAAGAGGAGGAGTTAGAGAAAGCAGAGATGTAGGAGCGATGAAGAGCCACACAGGTATGGGGAACAGTTTTGGGTAATAACTTTTATTTAGGTTAGCTAATTGGGAAACAACTCTCTTCGTATGGTCATATTGTTATTAAGCATTACCAAACATATAAAGCCTTTGATTAATCTTTAAGCATTAGAGTCTCATTCTCTTACTGGGCCTGCATGGATGGAGGAATGGTCTGGGCAATGTCCAGCCTTGCGGAGACAGCATAGAAGGTTGGCAGAGCCATCTCCCACGCTGGTGTCTCGTGGGTGGCAGGTGTTTCTAGCTGGTCATTTCTAGCTGCTGCACGCACGTGACCTCTGGCCACAGAACATGGTGGCTGAGCAAGGCAGAGCCTCTGCAGTTTAGATAGTCTGCTTGACCAGAGGCAGATTTTAATTAATTATTTCAACATGTGTTTATACCAAAGGACGCCTTCTATCATTTTTTTCTGTGTTCCTCTGAAACAGGATCCTTACCTGATCTTGTAGCTCAATCCCTTGCTACCCTTCTCTCTACCTGCTCTTAGTGCTGGTACTATAGGGATATGTTGGTCACATGTGTATAGAAATTCAAAATACCACCTTTATGCTTAAGCAGTAAGTGCTGCTAAGAATTGAGCTTTCTCTTACACTTCTGATTCTTTATCCTATATGTTGCTTGTTAAAAGTAAAAGTAGATGCCGTATTTGAATATAGAAGATAGACATTTGATCTAACATGGTTTTGAAGTGAATAGTCTAAACTTAGTTCTATTTTCTACTTATATCATGTGGGTCGTTTACTTATTTTTGGTTTTTATTCATTTTCTTAGAGGTAATATTGCCTATGTTTTCTCTCTAGCACTGTCCATGCCAGTGTGAATGATTTCAGACAACATTAGTAGTTATTTGTTGTCCAAAAATATATTCACCTGCAAAAAGGTACATGAGATATTTCAGGTTTACAAGTATAAACTTGCTGAAATCTCAGTCACCATTTTTTTTAAAATTTTGCATTTTTTTGCTGTGATAATCTTGCATTTGAGTAAGCCCTGGGCTTATGCCCATCATAGATTTAATTCCCAAATGAGTATTTAATAACTTCAGCACTTTTCTAGAATATTGATAGCTATTCTGTCTCAAACATCTGAACCCAGTATGCTAACATATCTTTACATTTTTAATTGTTATCTATGTGTGTGTGCATGCATATGTGCGTGCATATGTGGGTGCACCTAAGTGCAGGTGTTGTGGAGACTAGAAGGAAGTGTCACATTGTCAAATTCTCTAGAGTTTCTGTTACAGGTGGTTGTGAGCTATCTCACCTGGGTAGTAGAAGTTGAACTCAGATCCTCTGTGAGAGCAGTAAATGTTCATAACCACTGAGCCATCTCTCTAATTCAAGTAGAATGTCTTTAAGTAGAATGATAGAAACACACTTTTGATTGACTAGATAGACTTACAGATGTTAATAAAATGCAGTAAATTCTCATTTATGGTTAGATAAGTAGAAAGATGTTAGACAATTAACATTCTGTTGGTCAGCCTGTTCCTCTTCCAGTCACCCATAGTAATGACATCCTTCAGCTTATACCTTTAGTGAATCATCAGGAAGATAACACAGAGTTCACAGCTTCCTCTTCTGCCCAGTGATTTACCATGGTTTCCATTCAGTTGCCCTGGACCATATCCAAAAGTTGACAGTTAGAAGAATTACCTTAGGTTATCCTTCATAAGATGTCTTTAGACTTAAATAATTTATTTACTTTCACATTCATTCATTCATTCATTCATTTATTCATTCATTTTATTCACTTTACATCCCAGTCCCAGACCCCTCCCTCCTCTTCTCCCAATTCCCCCTTACAAATCCCTTTCCTCATTGCCCTCTGCCCTTCTCCTCAGAAAAGGGGGAAACTTCCTTGGTTATCACCTCGCCCTTTGGCATCTAGTCCTAACAGGACTAGACATGTGTTCTCCCACTGAGGCCCAACCACACAGTCCAGGCAGGGGGAAGGGGATGCAATGGCAGAGAACAGAGACGAAGACTGTCTACTTATGAAGTTTCTCATGTGAAGACCACGCTGAATATCTGTTACAAATGTGTAGGGGGCCTAGGTCTATCTCATACACGCTCCCTGCATGGTGAATCAGTCTCTATGAGCCCCCATGAGTCCAAGTTAGTTGACTCTGTAGGTCTTCTTGAGTTGTCCTGAACCCCTCTGGCTTTCTCAGTTCTTTATCTCATTCTTCTACAAGACTTTGGAGTTTTCTTTGACTGTGGGTCTCAGTTTGTTTGTTATTGTGTTTGTGTGTGTGTGTATATACATGCATATACAGTACACATGTACAGGGCAGAGGACAACTTGCAGGAATTAGTTTTCTCTACCCTGTAGAATTCAGGATTCAAACTCAAGTCGTTGTTGGCAGCAAGCCATCCTGCACACTCTGCCAGCTCATCTTCCCAAACATTTCCACTCTATTTTCTGTTTCTCTCCCCTCTTTCCTTTTAGGATACCTTGAAACTGGATTATTGGATGGGGAGGGTAGTTTCTTACTCTAGTTTTTTAACATCTTACCTGCATTTTTAAGTCTCAATTTATGATCAACTGTCTTAAGAAATGTCACATTGTTTTAAGGGCCTTATACTCTCACTTAAGACCTGATCGTTTGCTTATCTTTATCCATGCCAACACTGTAACTAGGTAAATCTGAACACAGTAGTCTTCCTGTGTCTGCTGTTGGTATCATTTTATTGGTTAGTCCCTCTTGGTTTTGAACTGGCTAGCTCTGCATTTGCACTCAACTGCTGGGTCAGAGTATGAAGAATTGTTTGGAGCCAGGGTTACTCCACTTGTGACAGCTTTAGGTTATTTTCACTATTAGTTGTTTTATAAAAATGAGTCTCACTCAGAAATGATAAACTTGTCCAAGTATACTAGCAAATTATACATCTGATAACTTATCTGATAGACTATGTTAAATTGTTTTTGATTGAAATATAACTGTGAATATCTGTATGATTGTTCATTTACTTTTTCTCTGTGCTTTTTCAGGAAAATATTAATGTTTTCTTTTGTTATTATTAAATTCTGCTCATTGGTTGGTGCTTACAGCCCTCAAATACTCTGTTCAAAGTATAATGTTCAAACAGTCATTGACTAATTGCAATTGTGTACAAACCACTGAGCACTGTTCTGTTGTTTATTACAGTCAGGTGCATTGGGGTTGGGTATGCACATTCCCAGTGCTATGCTCCTTTTGGGGGAGTTGAGCATACTTGGTATTGGTGCTAGAAAATGATTGCATTTGGTGAAATAATATAACATGGAGAGGTCACTTTCTTGCCCTATTTTCTATCCTGAAGATATCTATTAAACCTTTATTTGGAAGAACAGTACCAGAGCTACAGTAAATATTTTTCTTCATCCAAGTTATTAAAAAACATGAATATCTAAAAATATGCACATTGGATCTTTTAAAAATATGTAAAATTCTTCTACAGACTTTCTGACGTCTGTTCCATTCTTCATATACAAAAGTCATGTTGGCTGTATTGAGAATAAAAAGTCTATTTTCTATGTGTCTTAAAGACATAGTGCCTGCAGTGGGGGAAAATAACAGCTCTATGGTGGAGTGTTAAGCAGAATTTCTTACAACTTGTTAAGAGCAGGATAAGGTTCCTGTGGCTCTCACATCATTAGAGGGAAAGCATACCTTGTTGGCTAAGTGTTATCTTTTGACTTCCTTTGCAGACTTTTTTTAACTTTATCTATCTGACATTTGCTATTGAGTCTAAAAAAGAATGAGAAAAGATGAGATTGCCACTCCTTGGATTTATCTGCCTGCTGCTCAGTGAGGCGGTTCTATGAGGTCTTTTCTGGTACATGTTGAGAACTAGCTTACATCCCTAAGAACCAATGCCAGCACAGAGGATTAACCTCTAAAGTCTACCAGAAAGTACTATCAGATGTGAATTAAATTGTCACCAAGTGATAATGATTGATGGAAGTTCACAGAGGAAAAGTTTCAAATTTGCCTGCTCTCCACTAAATAATTAAAATGTATCAATATTTATTCTTTAAGTTGTTACTTATTAAAAATATCAACTTTTTAATTGTGAGAGAGATTGTTTGAATAGAGTGCTATTTAAAATTTCTCAGCATTTGAGATGTAAATAAATAATTAATTAATAAAAATATTCTCCAAAAAATTGTAATATAGAATTTTTCTGTACATTAGTCAAAACCTAAATATTATATAAATATTAAGAAAAAAATTGAAAATATAGAAATAAGTAATTTCTAAATTGATTAAAAGATAGGTAAAACTCCATAATTTACCAACTTTTTCAACAATATAATGCATATATTTTTTAATCTCTATATTTTTATTTATATTTGTACTTACTACTTAATATTCTTGAGGAAGAGCCTTACTATATAGTTGAGACTATCTTGACACTCACTAAGTAACTCAGATGGCCACAAATGCATCAACCTCCCAAATACTGTGGATATTGGCATGTACCACTGTGCCCAGCCTACACTGTCACTCTACTAAAACACAGTGTTCATTTTTTGTTTCAATCAAATTACTTCTAATTAAATTGCACAAGATCCAAGAATAGTAAGATATAAAAAAATCAAATAATGAAATGATTGGTAACTTCCCTTTGTAGGACTTCGAAAAGCTAATTTTAGCAGAATCATCAGCTGTCAGGACGGGTTTTTTCAAACCTTACTGCTCAATTTCAAATTAATATAAAGATGTTCCATGAGTCAGAGTAAGAATAGATACGTTGGGATGGCAAACTAAAAAATGTCTGACTTGACATAATTATGGAGTTATTGTTATAGGAAGACTTGCTTTTGTAGCAATCTCCTGTTTGCATTCACTATCTTGAAAACCCAATATATTATTGTGAACAAGTGAGTACTTCAGTTTCTTTACTCCTGGAGTTTCTATTCAGGTTTAGCCCACGCTTTCCTTTGTATCCATACCTCTTTCCCTGTCAAATGTGAAGTGTTGCACATGGTCTCTTGGTCCCAGATACCTTTCCAATATCTTTTTTCCTCTTCTCTCTTCCAACCCAGTTGGTACTGAACTATGGGTGCTTTGAATTTATCAGCAATACTGTTTCAGAGTTTTTGTCTTTACTTCTCTTTTGCGCAATATTCTTCTTCCAGATAGCCAAAAGTTTTGTTTTCCTAATGCATTTAGCTTTGCCCAAGAATATCATCACTGAATTTTCAGGAAGCCCAGTTAGTGCTGTCCATAAGCATGTGGTTATCGGGTTATCCACTGCAGTATAGGCAACCACTATGAGTGCTCTCCAACAGATGGTACATCTATTGGCATCAACCCTCTCCAGATGCACACACACACACACACACACACACACACACACAGAGAGAGAGAGAGAGAGAGAGAGAGAGAGAGAGAGAGAGAGAGAGAGAGAGAGAGAGCTACCTCAAGAAACATGACACGGCAGAAGACAGGCCAGAAAAATTGTAATAGCAAAAGAATGGAGGATGGGGGATGCTGGTGCACGAAATGCTGCTGCCTTCTGTGGACATACCACTGCTAGTACACATATAAATTCAACATCAGTTGTAGTTACTACACAGGATTGATCAGTTGAATGTGTTTTAAAGTGTGATGCTCAATGGGTCTGGGTTTTGACCTAACTTATGACCAACATTTTCTCTGTGATCTTGTGAAAATCATAACTTTTGAAGCATCTAAATTTCCATCTTTTGGTGATAGCGACATATATGTTCATGATTTACAAGATTTAAAGATGTTAGGATCAGATGGCCTATTAGTCTGAAAGATACTTGGAAAGTATAAGGTAAATTATAAATAGGACATTTTCTTTTCTAAGTTGGTATGAACATACATCCTCTGTTCCCTAGACATTATGCTATGGAAGGGCAGATAATATGATTGATGAATAGATAAATATTATTTGTAGAGTGTTAGTTTTTGATCTTGACAACTAGGTCTATGGATTGTCAAATGCTCTAAATTTATATAAAATCTCATTTAAAATATCACTTTAACCAGAACATATAAAATGGGCTACCAGCATCTAGGATAACTGTTCTCGGTCTTATATATGTCAATCAAAATTTTTAGTTATGCAGCAAAATGAGAACTATATCATCACCAATTTCTTTGCTGTGACTGAGTGCAAACCAGTGATAGCCATGGCAGCATCAATATATTTTGTCTCATTAAGATAATAATGTAGCTATGCAGCTTTTAATAACAGAAAGGGTATTTGATGCTACATCAGGAACTCATGCCAAAGTAAGATTCTATAGAGAATTTCAAATTTCATGAGTGAAAATAAATTTACATGGTCTGAGCTATGTGTAAATAAAACTTGCAGGGCTAGAGAGAAGGCTCAAGGGTTAAGACTGCATCGCATCGTGGTTTTGTAGCATGTACATGGGTTAGTTCCCAGAACCCGTGTAGAAAGAGTGGATCACAATCACGTGATTATCTGTTCAACCTTAGGGGATCCCTCCCTGATGTACTGTTCTTATATCTGCTAACCCTGCATTCATATGGACATACCTGCACACACACACACACACACACACACACACACACACACACACACACAAACTTACACATAGTTACACATAAACACTAATAAATCTTTAAAAAGATATTTCACAAACAAATAAGAGGGCCCTAAAAATGTGAATAATATTTTCCAAATCATGTTTGCCTACATTAAATCCATCATGTTCTGTGATGACATCTGGGTTTGTATTTCAGTGATATTTCTAAGATGTACTTCAAAGCTGTTGCTGCTATTTCCATAGTGATAGGATGCCTCTGTGGCTACTGTTTCTTCCCTTAGGTCTCTCTGTACTGGAAAGTATCACTTTTTGCAAGGCATTACTTATCATTTGGGGTTAAGTGACTTTCACTAGTCTGTTTTCTTTTAAAGTAAACATCTCTCCACAGACACTTTGTGTTTATCCAAAGAGACTTCTGGCTTGCAGTCAATAGTTATTTGCAGTAAAAATCCTGGCATGAATTTAATATATATCTTTTCTATCATAAAGCATGCATTACTTGTGCAGGTGTAGTTCCTATAAAGTGTCTTTTCCTGACAGTGTAACTTCCCAACCTCTATAACTTTTGCATTCTCCAGGCCAATAGTACGGACTAAAACACTACATCAGTTTGCCCACTTTAATAGAAGTCCAATAAAATAGTTTAAACAGAATAAGAAGATCGATGTTGGGTTCACATGCCTATGCTTAAGAGAAAAGTCTAATTACTTGGAATAATTCTTTTCACTCAGAACACTTAGGCATCTCATGAACTCTTCTGTCTTATGGTTCTGCCCTTTTTCAGTGATACCCTGCTTATCCTTGGAGACACAATGAGTACGCAGGCTTCCTATCAGCATAACAGCCAAAGGAAAATGAAATTTAAACTGCAGGGCATACAACGTCCTTTTAAGAATGTGGCCTAGAAATCCCAATAATCACCTCTGCCATTTGGCTCAGGTTTAATCAAAATATCATACTCAAAGACAATGTAGGGAGATCAGCTTTGTCTTTATCTAAAACCCTTCTATCAGGCTGCAATTGTGGGTTCTTGATGGGGCTAGGGCCTCTTCGAGTGTTGGGCTGTGAGAAGCCACTGCGGGGGTTGGGGGGACTCCACTACAGAGGTGGGGAAGCACAATCTGAGGTCTCAGGGCTTCCCTGAGGTCTCAGAGTTCCTTGGCCAGCCGAGAGGCAGGAAATCATCTGGTTCTCAGGCCTTTGGGCACCCAGAAGCCGCTGGAAGCCACAGAATAGCCGAGAACGAAGTGGGGGCCCACGAGCTGGATTGGTCAGCGGCCGAAGAGGAGAGGGAGAGAGAAGCTCCGGTTGTGCCCCTTGGGGAGAGTTCTTGGCTTGTCACAATAGTTGGCTTGCCTTGGCTTGGTTGAAGTCGGCTTGCTTGGGTTGGTGTTCCCCTTGGCTGGAAACGCAGAGAGGTCTTCTGCAGGAGATTAAAGAGTGGCACTGTAGGTGAAGGCCTTCTCCATTGTTTCCCACAGCAGATCCTGATGAAAGAGAAACAGTCCATGGTTTTAAAGCTTTTATTGTCTGGAGAGTAGTAGTTGAATAAAAACTGTACCCCAGTTTCTCAGGGCGGGGCTGAAGTTAAATACCTCTTGCAAGGCTGAGTGTACAGGAAGGAAAGTTTAATTGGCTAAGCCCTCTGGCCTTTAGGTACCTCATTAATATGGATATCTGTCTTGAGGCTACATGACCTATGGTCACGCCTTCTACCTGTAGAGGGGCTAGTAGGTGCTTTGACCTTATGTGACTGAAAGACACAAATCTATGGAGGGCCACAGCCTCTTGTCAGAAGCTCAGTTTGGGGTCTTGGTGAAACACCTGCAGCCCCTCAGGATCACCTGGGGTCTCTGGTGGTTTCTAGGCTGTGCTCAACCAGAAACCAGGCTACTTTTTACTGTCTGACAGGTTCTTTTGCCAAATGCAAGCAAGGGGGCAGCTATTTAGTAAAGTGGGTATTAATAAGATACAAGAAAAGGGAATGTATCCTTCACATAGCTTTCTAAATTTGTGTATATTATCTGGAGAGTTATGGCTGAGAAAATGGATTTTGACAATGGCAAGGTCTTCTATGGGTTCCAGTTAGTGTATTTAAACTGAGCTTAAACAGAGATGGGTTTTATGTAGATCTGGATAATTTCCCTCAGTTTTATGTTATCAAAAGGCTCTATGAGCTGCTTTTCTGTACTTCAAGTAAGCAGTGGCATAGGTAAATTCTAGATCCAAGGCCTGTCTTTCTCCTTATGTTTGTGTGGAGAAAGACATCTTCCTTTGGGAGTGGCCTTTTCTTGGTTTTGGCTTTGGAATTCAATCCATCACTTTATCCATACCTGTGACCAAATTTACCATGCCCTTCCTGGATTTAACAGGTGGCAAACAGCTATCTTCAGATTGCCATGTTAGGCTACAGACTGTGGGCACAGCTCTATGGAAGATGGAAGGGTATTGACTTTATAAGCCCAAATTGGCATCTATTTGGTAAATGTTAAACATAGGGAGTGAGATCTGGGTTTTGATAGCACTAGGTTTTCCATTGTCTATCTCATGAAGGAGTGTCAGAATCCTCAAGCACTGAGTGGTATTTGTTGTTTATGCACATTCTCTAAATGGTTGTGTGAGAAAAAGAGAGCATTAGAACGCTGGAGTTAGGTTGATAGTGGTCAGTAGGATAAGGTGTGAAGAGGCAGGTTCATGCCTGCTGAGTTTCTAGAAATCTGACTGAATCCCTGTGGTTTACACAGGTTTAGGTGTTGATAAAGATCATGAAAGCCTGGTTATAGGGAACATCTGACGACTTCGAAAAGTTGTCAAAGAATAAGCCAAGCTGGTGAATACAGTATAGATAACTTCACTGAAGCAATCCAAGCCTCTACCCAGAATAAACATAGACTGGCTGGGACTGGCCTAAAAACGGTGAATGACCATATTTGAAAAGGAAAGCTTGGGAAACTAGAAATTATATGTATAACAGCCTGACACTAACTTTCTAGGACTGAACAGTGATTAATCTGTATAATCCTCATGTGTAGCAGTTTCCTCTGAAACTGAAACATTTCATCTTACAGAGAAACTCATTAGGACAGATGATAAACAACTCAAAATAGCTTCAGGAAGTCCCTGAAACTGACCAGATTCACTAAACCCCTCCCAACCAAGAGTAAAGAACTAATGCTGCAGAGAGTCAATCACAAACCAAGCTGCAAAGAAGATTCTCAGGAAAGCAAAGCTGTGAGGACCCAGACCAGACTAAATGCCTGGAAGAGGTTTAGACCAGCTGAGTCATGTCCAAAGGACACCCTCCAACCTGTTGAGCGGCCTTCTAGATTTGTGCTGTGCTTATCAGGTTCCCAGTTTTTGTGATCTATCACTCATGCTGGGTTGGGCTTGGTTGATACAGCCATCTTTGTTTCATTTTTGCTGCTCAAAATAAACCCTATAAAACCATTGATTCACCAAACTGGGCTTTGGTGATATCCATACTTTGGTCTATCATGGGCTCTATATCTGCGATGAGTAATTATGTATGTTGTCTTACCAGGAAAAGTCTTATCATATAACAAACCCACATTGACATGGCTGCATGCCAAGAAACTGCGTACAATTTTTTTTTCAAAGTGAATGCACTTCCCTTCAGCCATTTCTTAACGGTGGTACATAATTTAATTCAATTTGTCTTATTTTGTTTTTATGTTTCAAGATTTACATTTTAATATATAATACTTACTAAAGTCATTCTCATTATTTTTCTTTAACTTTGTCCCAAATAAGCAACAAATATATAAATACAAATTAATGTTGTGAAGATGTGTCTGGCTTCTACTATGCTCTGTTGTGGCTAGTATAGAACTGCATCTTCTCTGTCTATCTTAGAAAAATACTTCTGATAAATTTGGAAGATTAAAAAAGCTTCAGGTCTAGAGTTGACTTCCCTTGTCCTGTAAAATCCTTCATGTGATATATTAAGACTATATTCCACATGCAATGTAATATTATTTGATGATGATATACATCATATTTGAAAATAATTCTTTATAGAATATAAGAGTATAACGAATGCATATAAAATAAAGACCCATTACCACATGAAGATGGAGACAATCACATAGCACATACTATATATAATATATATATGTACATAAATATATAATATATAAGCAATTCTATAATGTAAATAAGAAAAGAAATGATGAAAATAACTTGTGAAAATTAGAAAAAAACAGGTATTTCTTGATTTTTGATTTTAAAGGATTTTTCTTGAAGAGAATTAGAAGTCAAAATAAATATTTTGACAGTACCTCCATCATAAAGAATAATGGAGAGATAGATAATAGATAGACATACAGATATATCCATAGATATATGGACTCCATTTAAATGTTGTATGGGAATTGTTGAGTAACTTACTCAGGTACATTGAGGAGGGGCATGGAGTCTGACTAATCATTCAGCAGGCTTTTTTTCTGAGGGAGTAAAACTTAATTATCTAGGGCTGGTGAAAAACTCTTTGTGGCCATTGAAAAGGGAGGAAAACACATGCACACAGACACAAACACAGACACACACACACACACAAACACACACATACACACACACACACACGCAAACTTGGTAGATGAAGCAAGGCTTCACCAAACTTCAACAACTTTATTTTTTTCTAAGCCTTTTTTATACCATCTAAGACAAATATTCTCTATGTAAGGGAAAAAAAAAGATTTTACTTCATAGTCACAAGATGTGTATATGATTATATACGTATATTCATATGTATATATATGTATGTATGTATCTATATACATATATATGTGTGTATATACATATACATATTCACAAAACAACCACTACAAAACATATTCCTCAAAGCAGATTTAAATCATTAAAGATAAAAAAATTACAACAGAATTATTGATTATACATTATTCTTTAGAAACTCATACCTAACTGAACATTTCACATCTATCTTTCTCTTCAAAAGTTCATCATAACCCCAAAGCAATAATTCTTTCATCATTGATTAACAAAGTTTAAGCAAACTGAATATATAGTAGCAAGTTTTTCCATACACTTAGCTGACAACAATTTTTATTTACCAAGAAACAGATCAACTCTCTTACGTATTGTTTTTGAAGTCTTGTTCAGCTAAACAGGATAATCATCTATTTTCTATTCTTATACTCATAAAAGAATTATTTACTATTTATTCAAAACCCTGTCTTTTACAGTACAAACAAACCTGAGACCACATCCCTGGATAACAAGAACAAGAAACTCAGACCCAACCTGGAATGAAAGTTTTCTTTGATCATTATTTTGTTTCAAACCTATTTTCTCTTCCAAGTACAACTATGGGCTTGTAATGCATGAGAGCTCACTGGGCTCCTTTTCTACCCTATGCAGCCCTGACTAGTCTACAAAGAGGGGGCATGTTTTACTCTTAGTTCTATTTTTATTACATCTTTCTCAACAACCGCAACCATTTCTCTAAACTTTCTACCAACAACTCTAACTTCTTAATGATTTTTAAACCAAATTAGGAATTCTGTAAAATGTTTAATTCATTTAAACAGTATTATTCTATCAATGTTTATCTTCATATTGATCTTCAGGAAAACTGCCCCAAATTGTTAGCTATCCCCCATGAAGCAATCACAATAGACTATCGACAGTGTAGGTCTCCACATACACATTCATACCATGCTAGATAAAGAATTAAATAGCAATGATAAACATGAGAATGCACACCAGCAGCAAGAAGCATCCAAAGATGAACCCCCAGGGATTTGCCTCTCCTAGATACATCCATTACAGCTGTGCAAAAATGGTGTACCATCTCCAGAAAGCTCACTTGCTCACCACAGTTCTTCCTGCATGGCATCCACTAGGTAAATGTCTCCCATAATTTTCTGTATATTACTAGATATTTCAAAGTATTTTAGGTAACTCCTCTAAAATACATACTCTGTATCTAAAGAAAACAGAAACCCTATATAGACTGAGGTTTACAGTTTCTGGAATATCTAGCTAAAAGATTCTAAGCCATCATCGAGATTCTTCCAAATCAATGTTCACTCCAGCAGTCTTAACAACAGCTAATTCACAGAACCAGCCTAGGTACCTGCCCAGCACCCGAGACGTATACAAAGAATATGTACATATATACTCAAAGGGAAAAAATTAGGTCATTTAAGGAAAATGGCTACAACATGAGATAATCACACTAAATGAATTAATTCAGTCTCAGAAAGACAAATATGGCATGTTTTCTCTTGTCCGTTGTCCCTAGACTTTATATAGATAGTGAAATTCTATACATACATACAAACATACATACACACACATATACATACTCATACACACACAAGCATACACATATCATGAAAAAAGTAAAACTTTCTGGTAACAAAGAGTTCAATAATGAGAATAACAAAAAATGAGAAGCTAAGGTTGAATGGGAGCAGGACACTTCAAAAACATTATGAGCATGTTCAGAGGTTTGGCAACAGAGGGTCTTAATGTTCATAAGGCCCCTAGCCAGAGTGCTTAAGAACTAGAATCAGAAAGATGCCTACAAGAGATGTTAGAATTACCTAGACTTTTCTTTATATTACGACGCAGAATCTCATGAAGAAGAAGAAGAGGAAGAAGAAGAAGAACTATGTTGGGTTAGCAGGTACACCCTCAGAAAGAACTAGATCCTCAGGTCTATCCACTTTTATTCACTAGAGTTACCTAGTATGTTCCCCAGATTTTGAAAACGTAGTCAGCATACTTTTCTTGATAAGCAAAATAAGAAAAAAAATGTACACACACACACACACACACAAACCCAGAACTCTTTGTCATTCCCTTTGACTTCTGTACCCTCAAAATTACTAATTTGTCACATAAAACCAAACATCCTGCCGTTTGTTGAACCTTTGAGTATGGTTTCATTGTTCCAATTATTTTTAATTGAGAATGTTCTCACTGTCTGCAGATTATCCTCATCCCGGCTTTCATATTCACAGTGGCATATTTCTTTATGAAGTTGATAAACAATCTTGAACTCTAAATTGTGCTCGATGTGTCACCAAGACCCAGCTGTGAGATGTGGTAATAAAATGTGAACCAGGAGTCCACATCAGAACAAACAAGGTCATCATCAAATCACTGCTGAGATTAGGGCCATTTTTATCACTGGCTAATTGCTCTGTCTGTTGGATTGAAGGGGAAATGCAGTATGCCTTTTACAGAGATCTTTGTAACCAGCGGGGTGTGTTAGTTGCATTACTACTTTGGGCTCTGCAAGTTTTACAGGAAATGAACACAGGTTTAACCCTCCTTTTTATGAGTACTAAGCACCACTTATTCATTTGCCAGACTCTGCTCCATGGATTAGAGAAAGGCAAGAGTAAGCTGTGATTCCTGCTTAAAATGAAGTTTACTGTGCACTTAGGGAAATAAACATGTCATACAGAAGTCTGTGAATGATTGAAACTATGTTTGTGGATACGAGACATTTAAATGTGATCATTTTTCATTACTATTTGTCACCGTGTGTGTGTGTGTGTGTGTGTGTTTGTGTATGTATGTGTGTGTGTGAAGATGTTTCCATAAAGAAGATTTGTTTTCAGTTATATATAACGCTCACTAAGGAGTAAGGAAATCAAATGAATAAAGAGTTAAAGAAATCAAAAGAATAAAGTCAAGGAATAAGGAAAATAGCCACAAAAGATATAGACTGGATACAGTTTATTCTCCTCAGTGCACTTGCTTCAACTTTCTTATCACATGTCACTTGACAAAGTCTTTCTGAGCTGTAATTTTTAACAAGGAGCCAGAAGAGAAAAACAGCACACTTTTACAGATAGTGTGATATACATATCTATGTAAAATATATAAGAACTCAAAAGGAACAGAATAAAGCAAGGTGTCCTCTGACTCCCATCCAGTGCCCTGGCTTAAGCACTCCCTCAAAAAAAAAATGTTTCTGTTTCTTATCATAGTATAGCAGAGAAATGCAAAAGCTTTGATTCCTGCAAGAAAGTAGTGATAATCATATTACTTCAAAATGGGTACATATAAATGTGTCACATACAATGGAGTTGGCACTACACAAGTCAGACATTTACCTCGATAAATTTTTAATCCAATGGTTTTCTGGTATTTGTTTAAATTGATGTTGGAATTGTAAGGGAGAAATGGCGTTTAATGTTTCCTTCACCTCTAGTTTTCCCGGTGGGTCTTTTCTGAACATTGACCACGGACCACTTTGTTTTCTTTTAACATTTTTGAGCAAATATTTTGTAAACGAACTAAATACCAGTAGTTGGAGACTGCAAAGACAGATCACTAGACACAGCTTACTGTATAAATGTGAGGATCTGTGTTCAGACCTAAAGGTTGGATGTGATGCTATAATCCCCAGCACAGGGGAGCAACTGGGGGATAGGTGGGTCCCAGGGCCTCACCTGCTAGCTCATCAAGCTAAAAGGGTAAGCTGAAGACTCTGTGAGAAAATGTTAAGCATATTAAGTGGAAAGCAATGAGAATTCCCCAAAGTATATTTCTTGTCTCCACATATTCAAACATAGGTCTGCATACCCAGACCTACAGATGCACCAACTGCACATATATGCACACAAGCAAGTATGGTGCGTTGAGCTGTGATCTCCTTATTTCATTTTTAGTGGGAAGATCTAGTTGGATTCATCAGAAAGAGTGCTGGGAAAATGCAAATCATTTATTATTTTCGTGTTTAGAGATGACATAAAGAGGAATGGACCAGTCCAATGAAACCAGGAGAGGCACAAGTCGCTACTGCCACATCACTCAATAGCTCACTTCCAAACACACGGGAAGATATTTAAGCCACAGGGATCTAGGAAACATTTTTGCTTATATGAGGTTAGGCAGCCACACTAAATTTCATCCCTATGAATTACTATTTTCAAAATACGCTTAAACAGTTGTCAGAGTGTGGAATGCAAAGTGTTTCTACTCTAAATAAGCAGCATCTTATTCTGATCACGGGCAAATATTTACCACATTAAGATTATGACATAGCGAACATCACACATGACCTAACTCATTTTCTTAATCACAACTATGTGTGTGTGTGTATTCCTCATTTGCCACAACCTTAAATACTGCTTAAGACAGTTGTATCTCCAGGTAATTTGATCATAATTTCAAATGCTAAAGGAGAAGACAAGAATATGTTTTACTGTTATTTTTAGTACTGCTTGACCAATGAAAGGAGAAAGAAGCTAAGTTAAATGGCAGACTTATGGTTCTTAAATGCCTATCAATCATATAACTATAAATACCCAAATTATGAAGAGACAATAATTTACAGTTAGTACTAAGGAGAGATAACTCTAGAAAGGTGGAAAGAAGAGGCTTTTATCTTCTGAGTCTAAGGATCAGATTTCTTTCCTATGCAGAACCCCCCTTTTCCCCTTATCCTTGAATACTATACTACTTTCACTCTTATTTTGTGTCAGGTTCAAGGGATGAATTCTTTTCAAATTAAAGAAGAGTGTGAACTTATCTTTTCTGTTACATTCAATCTTTTCTTGCCACCAACATTCATATGATTTCTTTCAAAGACACACACCTTTTTTAAGGTCTTACATAAAACTATAAAATGCATAACTTAATTCTATAATTGACTAAAGCCTACATACTGCCAATTAGGACTAAATTTGTTCCCATAGATCAGAGTATTTCTATAGTTTATTTTTATGTCTTTATCTGAAAATTAAATAAATACATTATTTTTTATATTAACTAGCAGCTACTTTATTTTGTATTGTCTATTGTTGACCAAGTTGGCTAGTGTTATTGGTTTTATTGAGAAGATGCATTAATTATTACAACAGGAAGCATAAATCATTTGGCCTACATTTTAGTAAGAAAAGAATCTGTCTCTTGCTGATGGAAGACTAAGTAGTTCAAGAGTTTACACTGAGTTTATGATCTGAGGCAAGATGCTGAAGGTGACAGAGGAAGAGACAAGGTACATATATGATATGGACTTAAGAGTATGTAACACAGTGCCAGAGCACTTGCCTAGCATGCATAAGGCCCTGAGTTTACTCTATATCACTTTTGAATATGCACACATACATGTGTATGTATGTGTGTATATGTGCTTGTATACCAATAAAGATGAACATATGGTTGATTAACTCTTCTAAAAGATAAAACTTTTTGTGTGTTTAATGTTCACTTCTTTAGTGTATCTTAAATTCAAATAAAACAGAAAATCATGGTCATATATGTTCTCCAGCCTGTTAGGTACATGGGCTTTGCTTTGACAGTTGATTGCTTTTGAACAAATCATTGACCATTCATAACATAGTATTAACTGTATATTTACTTAAAGATAAGCATGATGCATATACAAACATACATACATACATACACACATACACATTTGTGTGTGTGTGTGTGTGTGTAAAATAAACCAGTTTGAAAGGGAAGTTTCTGAAATCCATTCTGGGAATGAATATCCAATAAAATATTCATCAAATTATTGTCTTATTTTTTCTCCAAACACCAAAATTTCTAGCTTTATTACTATGGAAATCAGACAATGATTTCCCTAGGAAAACAAGAAACATGTCTCTAATAGGAGTAATAACTTAGGGATTTTTAGTAACTATGCATGTATAATTATGGAGGGCATCTGCTTGGGATTTATTTAATCACTAGGATTATAATCGCTAACCTTCACTTACTAGAGGAAATCTTTCTTAGAAATGAGCTGACAGGCCAGGAGGCCAACTAGACAGATGTCACGTATAAGACAGCCAAAGTTAGAAAGCCATATGAGAATTATGTGTCTAGCCAGAAGAGACCAATGATGGAGTCAAGCTGAAGCAGCGGGGATAGCTGTTTAGGAACAAGGTCACAGCCACGTATATTAAAACTGAGCTCTTGTAAATCCAGGCGTGTCTGCAGAGTAGGAATACAAAGAACGAGAAAACAAGACTTAAGAAGAAACAGAACCAAGCCAAGAATCTGAGCAGCAAGATAAGGTTCCAAGAGTTGCTAAAGAATTGGAGGTAAGATATTTTTATTGCAGACATATCTATGTTGTGTTATAGTTTAGATGCCCCACAGAACCTGAGTGCCAGAGGGATGGAAAATCTTGGAAGGCTCCAGGTGGTATGCACAGAAGTCATACTTTTAAGGCTACTGCAGCTGCAGAAGTTCAGGAGAAGAAAGCAGACAAATGAGTCATTAAGTTTCTAATATATAGGGAGACTTTGGAAACTGTTGGCAATTCTTCTTTCCCAGCCATCTTGTGTCTTTATTACATGGCTTCAATTGTAGTATTTTCTGTAAGACATATTTGCTTTCAAATTGTCTTCAAATGTAAACCCAACATTTTCCTCTTAGGCACAAAGACCTGAAAACCTCCAATTAGCATTTTAGTAAGAGGTAAGTCTGAGCAAAGATTGAGTTTGCCTCTCAGCTGGTGGCCCAGCTTGCACTTGACTGAGATGAGGGAGATAGAGCACACATGACTGAACCTTCACTCCAGGATGGGTAGCAGGTGTCTATCAGAAGGGCAGACTGACTGAAGAGGTTTTAAACACAAGACATACACGAGGAACCAAGCACACAACTTCTCTCAAACACCTGTATTTTCTTAGTTCAAGCAAAGGTGATTATTTTCTTTCTCTGAGCCCCTCCCCACCCCCACCACCCACCCCCGCAAAAAAAAAAATATATCAGTGAGTTCTGATATTATTCTTATGAAACTCAGCTTTAGAGAACCTGATATTTTGGAATACAATCAGAACTACGGAGATAAGCACTGGGTAGTGATGTGTCAGGGGATCTCAGCTCATCATTGTGCAAAATTTGCCATAAAAACGACCTTGAGGGATAAGACTTTGTGGCACCATCACCATAGATGAAATGCATACCTAGCTGACAACCCTACAGGAGGCACAGTCTACATATACATAGAGGAAATTTACTTCCCAGGATCTTATCTGTGGGATATCACTTTTCATCTGTTCAAGAACCTATATTGAGAAGGATCAATCTTTCTCTACTGGCATACTTTCTAATGAACAAGCCACTTAACCTGTCAGTGCATCAGAAGAGTGTTCAATGGTTGGATATGCACTCTTAGACAACAGTAGAAATATAAGCTCTACAGGTTACTTCCTATAATCTTCTTTTTCTGAGTTGCCAAAGAACAGTAGACAAGAACCTGTGAATAGGCCATTTTCAAGTGAGAAGTTCTGGGAATTGTCTTGACCAAAGTCCACCCCTTGATATTTCTGGCTGCTCCCATGAACATACCATATCCAGACCCATCCTAGAGGAACCACTGCACTCAGAGCAGCAGGTAAGAACCCTCCCCCACAATCCTATGCTCCAGAGCTGCAGTTGGGAGCCTGGGGCACTCAGGACCCATCATCCACTCAAACCCTACCCTCTGGAATACCATTCCCCTTTCCCCCCTCACTTGGTCCTTTTGGCTGGGGCAGACTCCTAGCTGGTCTGCTCCCATGAAGACACCATATCCTGACCCATCCTAGAGGAAACACTGCACTCAGAGCAGCAGGATTTCAGGATATCAGAAGAAGCCTGAGTCCCAGGAGCTCTTACACACAGGAGCTCAGGATCACAGGTTCACAGAGACAGCCGGACTCTGAAAAGTCCTTACACAACCAAGATAATAGGACAGACAGGCTCCAGTCAGAGACAGTGAGTGCAGGTAACATTAGAGATAACCAAATGGCAAAAGGCAAGCACAAGAACATAAGCACCAGAAACCAAGATTGCCTGGCATCATCAGAACCCAGTTCTCCCACCGTAGCAAGTCCTGGACACTCCATCATAGCAGAAAAGCAGGATTCAGAGTTAAAATCACTTCTCATGATGATGATAGAGGATTTTAAGAAAGATATAAATAACTCCCTTAAAGAAATACAGGAGAACACAGGTAAACAGGTAGAAACTGTTAAACAGGAAACACAAAAATTTCTTAAAGAATTACAAGAAAACACAACCAAACAGGATCAAAAAGAATCATCCAGGATCTAATAATAGAGGTAGAAACAGTAAAGAAATCTCAACAGGAGACTGCCCTGGAGATAGAAACTCTAGGAAAGAGATAGGGAGTCATAGACACAAATATCAACAACAGAATACAAGAGATAGAAGAGAGAATCAGATGTGCAGAAGATACCATGGAAAACATTGACACAACTGTTAAAGAAATGCAAAATGCAAAAAGCTCCTAACCCAAAACACCCAGGAAATCCAGGACACAATGAGAAGACCAAACCTAAGGATAATAGACATAGAAGAGAGCAAAAATTCCCAACTTAAAGGGCCAGTCAATATTTTCAACAAAATTATAGAAGAAAGCTTCCCTAACCTAAAGAAAGAGATGCCTGTGAAAATATAAGAAGCCTACAAAACTAGAAATAGACTAGACCAGAAAAGAAATCCTCCCCCCTTAACATAATAATCAAAAAACCAAATGCATAGAACAAAGAAAGAATATTAAAAGCAGTAAGGGAAAAATGAAAAGTAACATATCAAGGCAGGCCTATAAGAATTATACCAGACTTCTCACCAGAGACTTTAAAAGCCTGAAGATCATGGACTGATATCATACAGACCCTAAGAGAACACAAATGGCAGCTTAGACTACTATACCCAGCAAAACTCTCAGTCACTATAGATGGAGAAACCAAGATAGTCCTGAGAAAACCAAATTTAAATGATATCTTTCCACAAATCCAGCCCCACATAGGATAATAGATGGAAAACTCCAACACAAGGAGGGAAACTACAACCTAGAAAAAGCAAGAAAACAATCTTCCAACAAACCCAAAAGAAAGTAGCTACACAAACATAACTCCACCTCTATTAACAAAACAGGAAGCAACAATCATTTTTCCTTAATATCTCTTAACATCAATGGACTCAATTCCCCAATACAAAGATGTAGACTAACGGACTGGATACATAAACAGGACCCATATCTAAACATAGTAAAAGTAAAGGTAGATGCTGATGTGGAAGACAGGAAGTGCATGCTGATAAGAGCCTGATATGGATATCTCCTCAGAGGCCTTCAAGAGTCAGACATATTCAGAGGCAGATGCTCACAACTAGCCATTGAACTGATCATGGGGTTCTCAATAGAGGAGTTAGAGTGAAGACTGAAGGAGCTGAAAGGATTTGCGGCACCATGAGGAGAGCAACAATACCAACCAACCACAGCTCCCAGGGTCTAAACCACCAGCCTGGGAGCACTTAGGGGGGGATCCAGGGCTTCAGCTGAATATGTAAAAGTGGAGGGCCCTGCTGGGCATAGGTGGAAGAAGAGAACCTTGACCTCATGAAGGCTGGATGCCCCAGGGGGTGGGAATTTTGAGGGTGGGGAGGTGGGAGTGGGGGGGGTAGATAGAGGTTACATCCACAGAGAAGAAGGAGGAGGGGCGAGGGGATTGGGGGTTCCGAGGGGGTGGTGGGGGATGGGGTAAGGGGACAACATAGGAAATGTAAATAAATCATCCAATAAAATAAATAAATAAATAAATAAAAATTTAAAAAAAAAGCAATATACAGCAAGCCAGTAGCCAACATCAAAGTAAATGGAAAAAAACTTGAAGCAATGCCACTAAGACCAGGGACTAGACAAGGCTGCCCATTCTCTCTCTACCTACTCAATATAGTACTGGAAGTCCTAGCCAGAGCAATTAGACAACAAAAAGAAGTCAAATAGATACAAATAGGAATGAAAGAAGTGAAAAAATCACTACTTGCGGATGATATGATAGTATACTTAAATGAAAACTTCTACCATAGAAATCCTAAACCTGATAAACAAGTTTAGCAAAGTGGCTGGTTATAAAATTAACTCAAACAATTCAGTAGCCTTCCTCTACTTAAAGGATAAGCAGGCTGAGAAAGAAATTAGTGAAATGGCACCCTTTACAATAGTCACACACACACACACACACACACACACACAAAACCCTCAGTGTGAATCTAACCAAGCAAATGACAGATCTGTATGACAAGAACTTCAAGTCTCTGCAAAAAGAAATTGAAGAAGATCTCAGAAGATGGAAAGACCTCCCTTGCTCGTGGATTGGCAGGATTAATATAGTAAAAATGGCCATCCTGCCAAAAGCAATCTACAGATTCAATGCAATCTCCATCAAAATTCCAAATCAATTCTTCATAGAGATAGAAAGAGCAATTTGCAAATTCATTTGAATAACAAAAACCCAGGATAGTGACAACTATTCTCAACATTAAAAGAACTTGTGGAAGAATCACCATTCCTGACCTCAAGCTGTACTACAGAGCAATAGTGATAAAAACTGCATGGTATTGGTACAGAGACAGGCAGGAAGATCAGTGGAATAGAATTGAAGATCCAGAAATGAACCAACACACCTATGGTCACTTGATCTTTGACAAAGGAGCTAAAACTGTCCAGTGGAAAAAGAACAGCATTTTCAACATATGGTGCTGGTTGAACTGGAGGTCAGCATGTAGAAGAATGAAAATTAATCAATTCTTATTTCCTTGTACAAAATTCAAGTCCAAGTGAATAAAGGACCTTCACATAAAATCAGATATACAGAAACTAATAGAAGAGAAAATGAGGAAGAAGCTTGAATACTTAGGCTCAGGGGAAATGTTCCTGAACAAAATACCAATGGCTTATGCTCTAAGATCAAGAATTGACAAATGGGACCTCATAAAATTGTGAAGCTTCTGTAAGGCAAAGGACACTATCAATAGGACAAAACAGCAACTAACAGATTGGGAAAAGATCTTTACCAATTCTATATCCAATAGAGGGCTAATATCCAATATATACAAAGAACTCAAAGAAATTAGACTCCAGACAACCAAATAACCATATTAAAAACGAGGTTCAGGGCTAAACAAAGAATTCTCAACTGAGGAAACTCGAATGGTCAAGAAGCACCTAAAGAAATGTTCAATATCCTTAGTCATCACGGAAATGCAAATCAAAACAACCTCACATCTGTCAGAATGGCTAAGGTCAAAAACTCAGGTGATAGCAGATACTGGGGAGGATGTGGAGAAAGAGGAACATTCCTTCATTGTTGGTGGGATTGCAAGTTGGTACAACCACTCTGGAAATCAATCTGGCAGTTCCTCAGAAAATTGGACATAGCATTACCTGAGGACCCAGCTATATCACTCCTTGTCATATACCCAGAAGATGCTCCAATATATAACAAGGACATATGCTCCACTATGTTCAAAGCAGCCTTATTTCTAATACCCAGAAGCTGGAAAGAACCCGGATGTCCTTCAACAGAGGAATGAATACAGAAAATGTGGTACATTTACACAATGGATTATTAGTCAGCTATTAAAATAAATGTATTCATGAAATTCTATACAACTTGATGGAACTAAAAAATATCATTCTGAGTGAGGTAACTCAATCACAAAAGAACAAAAATGGTATGCACTCACTGATAACTGGATATTAGCTCAAAAGCTCGAAATACCCAAGATACAATTTACAGACCACATGAAGTTAATAAAGAAGGAAGACGAAAGTGTGGGTGCTTCGGTCCTTCTTAGAAGGAATAACAAATTATTCAAGGGGGCAAATATGGAGACAAAGAGTGGGACATAAACTGAAGGAGGGGCTGTCTGGAGACTGCTCCTCCTACGTATCCATCCCATGTTCAGTTACCAAAGGCAGATGCTGATGTGCATGCCAGGAAGTGCATGCTGACAGGAGCCTGGCGTAGCTTTCTCTTTAGAGATCTGCCAGAGCCTGACATATACAGAGGCAGATGCTCACAGGTAGCCATTGAATTGATCACGGGGTTTCCAACGGAGGAGTGAGAGAGAAGACTGAAGGGGTTTGAGGCCCCATGGGGAGAGCAACAATACCAACTAACCAGAGCTCCCAGGGTCTAAACCACCAGCCTGGGAGCATATAGGGAGGGACCCATGGCTCCAGCTGCATATGTAGGGGAGAATGGCCTTGTGGGGCACAGGTAGGAGAGGAGGTACTTGTTTCTGTGAATGCTGGATGCCCCAGTGTGGGGAGAATTTGAGAGAGGGGAGGTGAGAGTGGGTTGATTGGTGGGGGCACATCATCGTAGAGGCAGGAGGAGGGGGTATGGGATAGGGGGTTTCTGGTTGGGGGAAAATGGGGAAAGAGGATAATATCTGAAATGTAAATAAAATATCCAATAACAAAGAGAACCTGTGAATAAAGTCTTTCAACTTTTACAAGTGACATTAGCAGCTTTGGTTGGACAGGTGGAGCTTTGAATGAGCAACTGGGGACATGTGGGCAGGCCTTGAGGTTTTACAGCCCACCCCACTTTCTGATCACTCTCTGTTCTCCAAGGGTCAAAACATTGTGACCATCAAGGCTCCTGTTGCATCTTCCAATTCTTCTTGACCAAAACAGACTGTGTTTTGCAACTTTTAACCTCCTTACATTGTGTTGGGTGGCTTGTACTCTTAACCTCTTGCTCTCTTGCTTCTCTCTTTGCTTCTTGGGTTCTTCCTTTCCTCCCCTTCTCCACGTGGTCATGGCTGGCCTCTACTTCTGAACGTTCTCCCTCTCTCTTCCTTTCTTTGTCTCAACTGCCCTCTTAACTCCTCTCCTCATGCCCTGAATAAACTCTAGTCTATACTAAAAAGAAAAAAAATTCTGTTTGGTGGGTATTTCATCATCGCTATGAAGAGAGGAAGAAGTAACTTCTATTTTCCTAGTATATTATCAAATTATTGTTTATAATGTAAGGAACTTACAAATCCATTAATACATAGAAAACTAAAGCCATGTTTGTATAACAAGATATGAAGCTTATGTACTATTTAAGAAGAATTTATTCATTCTGTGACAATAAAGATGTGACTCAATCTATTAATTATTTTATGTCTTTGTTTAAGTGAGAGACTTTGTCTTAAGAGTGTAAGAGAGAACAAGACATCTGACATCTTCCTCTGGCTTCCTTATATGAGTGCTTGTGTATGCAACATCATAGGTGCGCACACATACACAGATACACACACACAGAGACATGCACACACAGGTGCGCGCACACACACATACACACAAGATAAAAGATGAACCATAAGGATGACATTTTGACTCACATTTTATCGGTTTTCCTGTAGATTCTGCTATTGGATCTGGTTACATAATCAGGCACATAATTAAGTTTCACTAGAGCAAGTCATTAGCTGGACCACATTAGCATATATGGAGATAGCTTCCTTAGGATGGATTCCATTCTTTTGTTAATAAGCCTTCATATGATGATTCTCAGTGCATGCCAGTGTTGGCTAGAATAGTTAAGAAGGAAGAAGAGTGCTTCTTGTTTGGGGGTGTGACTCTATCTGTGGTTTAGTGATTAACTGAAATGACTGAAGGCTTAAATACTTAGCCTTTAAAATCACTTTCCATGAAACTTGTCTTTGTTTGCTCCGAAGCCAGTGTTATTACCTACACTTTAAAAGTAACAGAAATTGCACAAACCAAGGTTTAATAAGTAGATACAAACTCAAACTTTAGAAATAAAAGTGTTAGTGTAACAATGGGAAGTATGATAACTTTGCAAAGAGATTATTCTCCTGAGCCCATTGCTGTGTTAATCAGTCTGCCCAGCCTTTAGTTTTTAAGGCAAAGGCAATGGGAAGTAGTAATAATTGAGGTGTAGGTGAATAAATTCAGAAGTGAATTGATTTAGAGTCATATAAGCAGTTCAGGCATCAAGCACTCTGTGATGCAATGAGTATAAAATACAATAAGTATATCATGGGTATAATAAAATAAAATATAATATATAGTTATGGAAGAAATGACATGGTTCCACAACAGGGGGGAATGTCTATATCTGCAAATGTGGACAGAAACTCAGGTTGATGCGGCTTTTAAAAGAGTTATTTTATTCACTCACATTTTTTGTTTTTCTTGGCTATCTGTTAGATGTCAACTACAAAAAGAACAATACAAATATTACTGGAGCCAGAATAAAGAAACCTGGATTTAAAACATGACTTGTATTGTGTTACTGTTAATCATTTTAGAATATTTCTTTATTGCAAATCTAGGCTTTTCAAACTCACTTTTATGTCTTGTTTCTGACTTTTGGTAATTCTGTGCCTTTGCCTTAAAAACTAAAGGCTGCACAGACTGCTTGATTAACACCTCAGTGGGCTCAGGAGAGTAACCTTTCTGCAAAGCCACAGACCAGATTCCTTGTCACAATACTTTCTTTTCAATTGTTCTGTCTAAAAGATGAATCTTTGAAGGTACCCTAACTTCAGAGAGTGTCACTATACCCTTTGATTCTGTGTGTTAGCTTTCAAAAGATTTGAATTCTGATTTGAAATTATCAAATACTTGTGATGAGCTTTCAAACAACATGAAGCCAACATTTCTATTTCTAGTTTAACATCACTAACCGTGGCTCAGAAACAAAGGGTCTGGGTCCTCTGGAGAAAAGTTTCTGAAGACATTGGCTGGTGCTTCTGAAACAGAGAGACGATCTCACTTGTGATCCTGTCCATTTGAGCTTATCAGGCAGTGCTATGTGTCACTTCTTCATGGTACTTTGAAGCCTGGGGGAAACTTCTGTACAAATTTTCACACTCAGACTTTTAATAGCCTCCCCTGCTATCTACGATCTCTTTCACACAGCGACTTAGTCTTCAGACACTCTTGCAGCTCCAGAAAGACTAGAACCCTGTTTCCTTGTTCTAAACTTGTTCTTGACTCATGTTCTTGGCTATCTTTACTCCCTGTAAGTACTCTTAAGTTTCTTTCCAAACTAAACTGAAACCAATGTTAACTCACACATTGATAATGGAAGGAAATGCATAAAATATTTCCTATTTGACTTTTAATAAACTGATTTTATAATTATAATTATTATTAGTGTGTGCGTGCACATATGCATGTGCACATTTGTGTGTGTCTGTGTGTGTGTGTGTGTGTGTGTGTGTGTGTGTGTTTGATTTTGTTCAAGTCCATGGGTGACTGGGTGAGGAGAACAATGGTTTGTTTTAGATACATTATGCTGGATTTATCTGGAACAGTCAATAATGTTGAACTTCAAAAGAAAATGTCACTAACCACTTGAGAAGCTTCAGAAGAAGTATGACTGGATTTGTTAGTGGTGACAATAATTGAGGAAGGGGTAAGCAGAGGAGATAATATAGGAAAATCACTAAATTAAGGGTGTAGAGCTGGAGCTCAAAGAAACAAGAAGGCAAGGCATTTTGCCCTGAAATTTATAAGTTCATAACAGAATAAAGGTGAGACTCTAGCTTGAAGTGAGGAGACAGAAGGTACTGAGAACAGGAACTCCTTACACGTGAGTTTAACATGCATAATTTCATGCACAAATAAAATATGGTACTGTAGGGTTTGGAGAAATGGCTCAGTGGTTAAGAGAGGTGGATGCTCTTGCATAGGACCCAGATTTAATTCCCAGAACTCACATGGAAGCTCACAATTCTGTAACTCTAGTTAGATCCAGGAAGTCCAAAGCCTCTTCTGGCCTTTCATATACTGCAGACATATGGTATATTTTACTACATATACATAAAGAATCTTTAAAAGAAGAAGTATACTTCTATAGTTCATTTCTCTGAAAAGATACTGATGGGTAATATACACGTAAAATCTCTTTCTCAATTGGTACTGGATTCAGATAAAGGGAGGTAAGGACTAGGAGACTATAGTAATGCATTGCCTTGGGATGACAATAGTTAAACATCTGGACTTCGTGTCAATATAAATCACTTCAACTGTTCCGCAAAAGCCCATTAGAAATCAGAAAACTGCATACCTGTGCACAAATTTGCAAGTATTTCAGTAACTACATCATCTGTTACATTCAGTTAATCATGTAATAACTGAAAATACTGTGGTGTACTTCAAGTGTTAATGATCTGCCATGCTTCCAATAGAATTGTTTCCATCCTTTGGTTACTTCAGTAAAGGAATCACACACTTAGATAGAGACACATTTTAGGTTAATTGTCGTAGCTATAAAATACTATGCTTGGATTGCGCTGAAGAGATAAACATGACTTTACATTTGTAAAAAATAAATTTAAAATATGGCAGTTGATTAAGTTATTGATACAAGGATAGATAGCTCAGTGGTTAAGAGTGAGTATTGTTGTATTTTATTTGAAGATGTTTTTTTCCCTTCCTAGTGACTACCTATGTGGAGTTCCTCACAATTTTAAGTAACTCCATCTCTAAGGCATCTAGCAACTTCTTCTGGCCTCTAGGAGCAATGCAAACACACACACACACACACACACACACACACACACTCACACACACACACACACTCACACACACACACATGCACACATGCATACACACACAGGTATGCACACATTCGCATACACACATGCACACAAAAAAATTAAAAATTAAAATTAAATCTTTGAAAAAGTATCATTCTTAAGACTGGATAGTGATTTAATACACCTGAATGCAAAAATATAATCCTAAGATTATGAAATGAACTTGTTAAGATGATAAAGCAATGTTTTTGGGGGTTTATTAGAATGAAGTATCACAGTAATGGGTCTCTTGCTGTGTGTTTGTTTTTTTAAAGAAGCATATTCCATGCCTACGGCAGGACAAAGAATGCCAAATAAATCAGATATTCTTGTGTTATTCATGTAATATCTAAACTATGCAGCTGTGTATGTAAACATGTATCTCCAAGTGTTTATAGATAGATGTTAATTTTGTGTACCTCTAGTGGGGGGGGGACAAAAATTTATAGTGGTGTGTGTATGTGTGTGTTCTAGAGAACTGTCTTCATCTGTTTCTCTCCATCTTATTATTTGAGTACGCTCTTTAACTGGATCCAGCTTTCATCAGTTTGGCAAGACTAGGTGACCAGAAAGCTCTAAGAATTCTCCATTCTATGACACCCCAGGGCTGGGGTTTTGGGCACATGCTATCAGATCATTGGTGCTGGAGACCTAAATTCAGATCTTCATGTTTTCATACCCACACTGTACCTAGTGAGCCATCTCCTTTGCCCCCTTATTTGTTTGATACTTTCTACAGATATGAAAATTTTCTAAAATAAACAATTATTAATTTTCACCAGCCAGGCAGCATACACCAACTGATATGAGGCCCCCAACACATATACAGCAGAAGACTGCTGGGTCTGGGTTCAGCCAGAGAAGATGCACCTAACCTTTAAGAGCCTTGAGGCCCCAGGGAGTGTGGAGGAAATCTGGTGGAGTCGGGGTTGAGAGGTGGGGACATCCTCATGGAAACGGGGTGGGGGGTGGTGGTGGTGGAGGAGGAGGTATGTGATTTGGAACAGTCAGAGGGTGGATCACAAGGGTGATAAAATTTGGAGTGTAAAAAAAAGATTAAATAAAATTTAAAAATAAAATAAAATGCCATTTCCTAGGGAAAAAAATAAAATGTGATTCAGAATTGAAAGTAGGATTTAATATAAATTACAATGATCTTATTAAGAATATGTGCATTTAGGAATATATATTAATTAATATATAACATAAATTCATTATTAATATATTATGTATCAAGAATATGTATAATGTAAAGCCTTGTGTTTTTCAGAATGTATAAAGTACTTTAACCTTTTAGAAAATATCTATAAGTAAAATTCAGCGAAGTTTTCTCTATAATGAAGAAACTGCATGGGCCATTATCCTATCGAACAGTTATTTTATAATTTCTCAAGGACCTTCAGGGGGATTAATTTATGAACTAATGTTTAAACGGTATTTCCTTGCCCATTTCCCTATGTCTGGTGTCATTTGAAAGCTAGTGAGCTTTAGATTGGCAATTAAGTCTTAATTTTTGATTGAGCCAATCAATGGTATCCAAACCCTCAGTTTCACTACCATGTGCAGAGGAACAAACTTGAAAAGTCACCTTTCAGAAAGAGCCCTTATTATCTTTGTTAGAGCATCATCCAAACGAAACAGAGAGCTGATCCAAGGTATCTTGGCGTTCCACCTATCTAATAATCACAGAGTTCTGTTTATGGCTTCTGTGGAGCCAAGCTTGACTTTAAACACAATTTATGTTGTTTTTATTTAATTCTCTCAGTCCCCAATGTGAGTATCATTTGATAAATGTGGAAAGCTAAACACAGAGGGATGCATTACCTAGCCAGTACATATTCAGGAGTGGGGAATCTTGTGCCATAGCCAGTCCTCCCGATCACAGTGATTGACTGCCTGCCAGCCTTCCAAATTAGGAGTGTCACCACTATTAGTAGATGATGGTAGCCCAGGGAGACAAGACGAAGGAGTTTTAATTTTATACTCATTAGTGCCACCTCCATAACCTTTGGCAAAGCCTTTTCCCTTTTATTTCATCACATACAAAATGTAAAAGAGTTTTCCCTTTCTTCCCGAAGCATGATTGTGACCTTTGTAATATTCCACAGGTCTTCATAGTTCAATCATATATAATTATGTGATTATGTGACTATTATACAATACATTGAAAAACCTTGAAGGTAGAAAATGCCAGGAGGATATATTTGCTAAAATAATTTTTAAATGTCAAAAAAAAAAAACTAGGGAAATTTTTATGTCAAACAGAGAATGGCTAGTGAGATGGCTCAGTAGGTGACAGTCCCAGCCAACAAGTATGGGAACTTGAGTTCACACTCAAAGCCTCCTTGGTAAAGGAGAGGATGTCCACAAGGTTTTTTATAAACTTCACTTACGTGCCTAGGCATGTATGCATCCTCTGCACCTAAGTATACTGAAATTAGTTCTGAAGAGGTAGTCCATCAGTGAAGGACAATTACAATTGTTGATCTTGTAGATGAGCAGAATTTGGTTCCCAGTAGCCACAATGGACAGCTTCCAAACCCCCTGTAGCTAGCTCCAAGTGATCTAATGTTCTTTTCTGACCTCACTTGGCACTAGCATTCATGAATGGGTATACATAATGAAAAAGAAAGTAAATCTTAAAGAAACAAGAATGAAGTATTAGGGATATGCGTCAGCAAGTAAGACTTCTTGCCCCACATAGGTGATAACTCGATTTCAAATACATAGGAACCAGGAAAAATGCGGACATGACCTGGAGTGTTTACAACCTCACATCTTTAAGGCAGAGGTTACAAGATACAAGAGTGTCATTGGGGGTTCCTGGGAAGCAATTATTACCCATGTTGAGTATGAAATCCCCTCTCAAAGGAATAAGGTGGAGATTGACAGAGCAGGACACTAAATGTCCCCGACTAAGACATTGACAGTTATACATACAGTCCACAAACAAGCACACAGGCCCTTGTCCACAATTAAAAACAGGCAAAAAATGAGATTTCAAAAAATTATGGAAAGATGTGATTTACTTTGGAAACTTTTATTAAATAAATATTTATTTTAAACATAATTCCTATGCTACTTTATGGAGCTCATATCCATCTTCTTCCACACAATGTCTCAGTTTGATCCTGTTGGAATCTATATAAAGGAGAGAGTCACCCACAGAGCACAGTAGCCTGAGCAACAGCAGGATACTGACATCGCATCCCTTTCAGAGTTATGGTTTTCCACTTAATGTATCCAAACTACCAACCTAAGAAAAAAATGGGTGAGCAGCTGATACAGAAAGCCTCTGGAGTCTCTGGACAAAGTGAGGACACGCGGCCATGTGTGCAGGTAGGAAGGTAGAGCCACACAATTGCAATTATTGCCCCTGAAACAAAACTTAATAGCATTTGTAGTACAATTCCATAAAAGTACAGCTGAAGCAATCAATGTGGACGATTAATGAGGTTTTAAGTAATGGTGTACCCAGTTAGGGACATTTGAGGCAAATAGAAGCAAAGAGCTTTAACCTGTTGAGTAGCCTAATGTATGAAGTACACTTTTGTTCTGTGCACAGAAATAGCCACTGACTCAATGATCAGAACAGTGTGGGAAGAAAGATCCATGGAGATGAATGAACACTTAATAAAGTATTAAAGTTCATAAATTATGAGCACTTAATAAAGGCAAAATCTCAGATTAATAAAAACTTTTAGTGAAAACATGACTTTCATCCTATACACCCAAATGAGGTATATTAAATAAAATGATATAAAATATTAAATGTTTATTGTCACATGAAAGTCATGGTTTACATTATATTCTAATTGCAGTCTTCTGTAACATAAGCTTAGATTATAGATGAGTCAAACCTATCATGTAATAAGTCAAAATTAACATCACAAAATGGCTTTTAAAAGTGTGAACCTCTTTGCAGCATAGGGTCGGAGGCTGTGCTAACTTCATGACAAGCTCTCATATGCCTTACAGAGAGTTTGTTAAGTATTCACATGTAGTTAGAACAGGAAACATCATTTAAGAAGTAAATGGAAAAACAGTAGACATTTTGTCCAACAATATTATTCAAGCTCATTCTAGAAATGAAAATTTTATGTATATGTATATATATATATATATGTTAAACAATATACATATACAGATTATTTGTATGTATATGAATAGATATATATCTTAGATGTATTAGTATTTCATTGAATCAGCAGAAATGTAAAGTAATGAAGGTCTAGAAAATATCACCCGTTGGATATGAGTTGGAGACATACTATTTCAATATTATAAATAAAACAAAGGAATTTCTATCAGAAACTAAGAAATTTTATGGTCTTTCAGCAAGTAACATTTCTGGCAAAGATGTCATAATCAATGTGTGTGATAAAGAACAGTTGGAGTGTGGATCAGGAAGGGAATAAAATCTAAAGTGTAATAAAAAGAAAATGAAATAAATAATAATAATAATAAAATAAATAAATAAAACTGAAGGGAATATTAATGTCAACCCTTAGGAGATTAACTGAGTGAATATGGAAATATCTACAGCCTGCGAAGACATACAAATATTTAATATTGCTACAGGAAATATAGTGAAAAGCTCAGCTATTCTAAAGGCTTATTAACCATATGTATAAATCCATATATCTCTGTGTGTGCCACACGTGGGCACCCCTGGAGGCCAGACACTTTAGATACTTGGGTCTGAAGTTATGGGTGCTTGTGAGCTGTATGAAGTGTCTACTGGGAAGTGTGTGCTCTTAACTACTGGACTGTCTTTACAATACAGTAGTAGTAGTATTAGTATGTGCATGGCTGTGTATGTTCACATACAGGACATGTGCCTGTGTGGCAGTCACAGGGCACTTTTGTGGATTTGGTTCTCTCCTACCCTGAGGGTTCTGGGTCACGTGGCAAATTTCTGCTACACACATTTTACCTGTGGAGGCATCCTGCAGTTCCTGAGATTCTTCGTTATCTTTTCAGAAATAAGTATTCAATACTTCTATTTTTTTCTATTTTATTTGAATACAGTACTTGGCATCATCATAATCAACACTAATAACTTATTAGTTATATTAGTAATATTTTTTGGGTGAAATGTCAAATTTAATTCAAATCCACTGGGATGTATATTTTTCAAATCCCATTAAAATATATATCTCTCAGCTTTTTCTCCTAATTAAACAATTTATGCTTTTGTGTGTGTATACATTGAATTGTATCTGCCAACTTGCTTTTCAACAAATCTCAAGAAGCTAATTATGTATGTTTCTCAAGATTCCACATCATTGCAAAAATTAAATTCCTATGTAAGCACCTTTTATTGTCTAAAGGCTATAGCAGGTTTCTCTTTTCATTTCTAATGAAAATGATAGAAAACTAACTTTCCACTGAATTATGTATTGATGTTGTGACTAATGTTAGCATAGACTATTTTACTCCTTAAAAGTGAGTGTATATGTGTGGTATGTAGTGCGTGTATATGTGTGTGTGTGTCTGAAATATACAGTCTAGGAGATTTTTTCCTAGTTTTGAAGGAGATAAGTCACATGTTTGCAATTTCTCTGGGTACAAATTACCCTCTGAAATGTATGTAAGTGTCAGATCTGTGCATATCTTCTCACAAGATCCCGACTCCTCCAGATGTTTCAGGAAGCCTGCATTATTGTAATAGCCATCTCTGGTCACTTCCTAATCCAGGGCTGTTGTTGCTGATCAGTTTTTAAGGTGTAGATGAAGTACAATTGGTGATGCATTTATGATGCAAACCTGGATCAGAAAACACCAACAGCTTCCAACTAGTTCCTGAGCATGCGATCTCTGCAGCAATCTGGCTGCCCTGCGGAGACTGTAATTACCCAGAGACTTTCATATTTCAGAGTCAGGGACTCAGATGGAATCATCAGCTAAGCTCACAGGTGAATGCTAACACCATCTCCACCTCCTGCATCAAACGTTCAGACACTGACCTACAGAAAAGATTTTGACTCTGAAGACTTGCCACTCTACCCTCTCCAAATTCATGTTGTAACTCAAATGTTGAAATTAAAACAATTTCCTCAAGAAACTAAATTTTTGGGGGTGGCTTGTTATGCAGTTATAAATGGAGCTACTTTATGGTAATAAGTGGGCTAAAGGCCCAGGTCTGTAAAACTGTGAGAATAAAACAGACTATTTCACTTTGGGCTGAATAAAACCTAAGACTACAGGCAACAAAAGCTGGGAAAAATAAACCATATTGTATCAAACCAATAAGGAAGCAATCAACAGATGGAAAGGACAAGATTTAAAATAAAATATTTCTGAACAATGCATCTGGCAAGGGGTTTGTATGCAGAATATATAAGCAACTCTGCCAATGCCACAGTGACAAAATCAGCCTTCCTATAAAGTAGGCAAGAGACCTAAAAGATGCCTCAAGATAGTATATCAAGGAAGCTCCTGAGGATGGGCAAATAGGACCATTGCTAGTTATGAGGACAATGGAAACTTAAGCCATGAAGAAATATTACACCACACCTGTTAAGGTGGTTACTGTCAAAAAGTCAAAAGATGACAATTTAGTCAAGGTTGTAGGTACAGTACCTATTTGTACTGTAAGAACAGGAATTTTTGCAGCCACTGTGGAAACAGTATACAGGTTCCCAAGCATCAACCATGGCACTACCAGGGCTATGGTGACGGTTATTGGCAAAGTACTTATCATACAGACACAAGAACCTGAGTTTGAATCCTCAGAATCCATGTAAAAATCTGGTGAGGTCATCTACGTTTGTATGAAATCTTATCATAGGAGAGACCAGAGGGCCATCTTAGTTGATCAGCAAGCTTTGGAATCAGTGAGGGAATGTCTCAAAAAATAAAGTAGAAAAATATTAAGGTACACTCCAGTGTCATGTTCTGGCTTCTAAGCATACACACATATGCATACATGTACACATAATCACATGCACATGAAACAATATAAAAATTAAAAATAAAAATAAAGATAAAAGCAGGACTATCATACAATGAACTGAATACATGATCATGTATCCACACAAAATAAAGGTCTTAGGTACATCAGGTAAATATGTTCATCTGCTGATGCAGTGAAGTCGCTAATTTATTGAACAATATAAGTGGCTGTTACGTGTAGGAAGCATATAGAAATTGTGTCAATAATATAAAATTGTATTCAGCCTGATGAAAGAGAAGGTCTTACTGTTTGTGATTACAAAAATTAACATGAAGTTATAATATATGTCTTGGAATAACCCAGACATAGCAGAAGTAAAACTTCATGATCTCATTGGCATAGGTAATAAAAAAAAGTGATGAGACATGAAAGGAAGTCTACGGTAGCATGGTGGGGCTGGGGAGTAAGGGGCCTGGGAAAGGGTGGTCATACAGGAATAATATCAGAAGGTCATCACCCAGGAGTTTGTTATACATTTGAATATTGATAGGAAAGGGTCTTGGGGCTCTTACCATAGAAATATAAGTATGTGTGGTAGTGGATACTGTATGCAGTTTGATGTGACCATTCTACAATGCATTCATTAGTCAAAACATGAAATTGTGCGTGGTATAAACAGGTGTTCTATTTCTAATAATGGGGTAAAACAATCACCTAAGTATACTTTCCGTGAGTCTAGTTTTTCTTCTAAAATGCCTTCAGGTTTTACTAAAAGCTACAACACCTTAATGGTAGTTTCAGGGATTTTGAGTTTGTAAAATTTTGGTAAAAGGAACTAAAATAAATGATTTTTAAACTTAATAATTTCTTGGATATAATGGCATATATTTTCGTTTCCTCACTTCTGTTTTTGTGTTGAAATCACATTATCATTCTTGTTTGGTATCATCGTTTTTTATCCTTTCTACTTGATTAGATAATCACATACTCTTTGATCCAATTTTTCTAAGATAAAGTGCTGCAATTCACTGTGAAAATTTTCCCATTTAGCTTACCAATTTTGTTTTCATCTATATTAGTATAATTTGCATATATTAACATATTATGTGACTTCTTTTTGTTTGTTTTCTATAGTATATGTCTTATATTGAATACTAATCATTCATTCTAAAATAAAGCCCTCTACAATTCATCAATGAAGATTAGGACTTACTAGAAAATAATAATTCCTAATTTGCCTTTCTTTTGACCTTGAAGGTGTTTTAGAGTAAACATGATTTACAGAAGTTTTATGCTTACTGAAAAGACAATAACAGAATTTTTCACAAACTGTTAGTCTCTCTTCAATATGATATATTTGTGATATCATGAATAAACAAAGATGTATTGTTCATAGCTAAACACCATTGCTGACGTTAATGCTTGGTTTTTATGTGTGGTTTTTGATAGATGCCTGTGTTTCGTGGTCATAAATATCTGAGTTTCATTGGTTCATCTTCCCTCTTTCTTCATCCATGTCATTCACCCATCAGAGAATGCCATGGTCATTTATAGTTTGAGGACTATAGCTGTTCTAGTGCAAGCTTTTGTGTAGGTATAAATATTTTTTAAGGGTCAATCTTGGCATCTTAATTTCTGACTCTTATTTAGGAAAACTGCTCAAGTGCTTTGCAGAATGGACAACCAGTCAATAAAAGGCTCCATAGTTACACATCTTTGTCACTATGGGGATAAGGAAACCATGAAATACTGAGATAATGAATTGTTTTCTCTGATTAAAAAAAGAAATTAACTAAAATATTGCAAAAAGAAACTAGTTTTTAAAATTGTTATTTTGTGTTACTTTTTGTTATGTGTCTGCATGAGGATATATGTTCATAAGTGAAGATGACTAAAGAAGCCTGAAGAAGGGCTAGCATCCCCTGAGGATAGAATTATAGACAATTGTCAGCTACCATATGGGTTCTGAGAAGCAAAGCCCTGCCTTCTTTAAGGGTAGCTAGTACCCTAAACCACTGTGCCCTGTCCAGACTCCTATATTTTAGTGGTTAGTAAATTGATTGAATTTCAGGAATATTTTTGTCATCTTATTTTGTACTTCCTTGTAAAATACTCAAATTTTTATCTCTATTTTTATTGTTTTCTTTTTTTAATATGTATATTTAAATGAATATTTGGAGAAGTTGAAAGCACCTCACAAGTTGTAATGATAGATACTGCTTAGAAAAATTAATAAGTATACCAGCCAAATATCAGACATAGACACTCTGCCTGTCAACTTGTTTCCTTATTGTACACTTGCAAGTTCTTTTTGTTCTATTTTTTCTATTTTTTGCATGTGTGTGTGTGTGTGTGTGTGTGTGTATGTGTGTGTGTGTGTGCGTATGTCTGTGTGTGCGTATGCACGTTTGCATGTGAGAATATGAATACTGCATGTGCACTTGTACATTACAGTATGTATATGGAGGCTAGCAGACAACTGCCACTTCTCCTTCCACTCTATGGGTTTTGGGAAATGAACTCAAGTCACCAAGCTTGTCACCAATTCTCTTATATGCTGTGCCATCTTGCGATTCCTCCAATCTTATTTTTATCATTAGTATAATGATTAAAAAACTGTCATAATAACTTAATTGAAGCTAGAGTCCTCAATTTATGACAATACATTTGAAGGAGTATTTATTGATTCTCCATATTTTAAATGAAGAAATTAGTTTAATGTAAAGGCTTACATACACATTTTGTAAACTGATGGATTTTTGTTGATTTAATAGATGGTCAGTTTGGTTTCTGGTGTTTCTGGTTAATTTGAAAGTTCTATGTGTTTGATACTTCCAGCATTAAATATGTGCATTGATTTGTAAAAATTAGTTTATATCATATTTTGACTTAGTTTTAATTTGCATATAGAATTGAAGCAGACGAAGTCTAAAATATATTAGCTTCCTGTGATAGTTTTCTTCCAAAATTATGTTCTAACTCGGCTTCCTGAGAGTTATATTTACTTTTATCTCATAACTCTTATTTAGCTGCATTATTCTATTCTTGAACCATTAGTTTTTGGTTCCATGCTCCTTGACTGTCTACAGAGTTTAGATGCTCCCTTTTTAGGTGACTCCACACTTTCTTTTACAGTGTTTTCAGAACATTGGAACCTCAGCTGTGTGCTTGATATAGACTTACTGACCTAGAAGTCTGAAGCAAATTGATGGTTAAGACATTCAGACAGACACACAAACCAGTTTTAAAATTGCTTTCTCTGTATGGCTCCTTGGCCATGCCAAATAGCTGTGCTCTGCTATGGTAAGCATGTGTACTGTGCAAAGGGAAGTATAAACACACACACACACACACACACACACACACACACACACACATACACACACACACAAGCTTCTGGCCTCTGAATGGTGGTACTTTCACATTGTTTCTATAGAAACAAAATTACTGGCACATATATACAGGATGTATGGGGTGTTATTTTGTTTACTTTGTTCATGGATAATTTCACACATGAACACAATGTATACTAGTCTCTTTGACCATCTGCCTCATTATCATCTCTGTCTACCCCTCTACCTCTATACAGATATTTCTCATATACATGTTAATTAACTTTGTTTTGTGACCCATTACATTTAAACAGAATTGGCAAAGACTGTGGAATTGGATCAATCCATTAGAGCCTTGTGACACTGGGAAAGTATGCAAAACTAAGTACAGTGATTATCCATCTCCCAGAATATATCAACAGTCAATAGTAAAACAGTAAAGAGTAAGGTCCCATGACCCCTTCCTTGTTCCATGAATGACTGAAGACAGGAACAGTGTTGTACTTACTTGGCTCAGGTAACTACAGGTGTGAATTCATGATTACGATGGTTGTATTGAGTCTAGAGAATAGTGTTTCACAGCCCTCATCTTGTCTTTTGCCTCTTACATACTTTCCACAGCCCCCTTTGCAATGGTCTTTACAAAATCTATCAGCACCCAATCACATACCTATTCATTATCTTTTATAATGGGATGACTTAGAACTTTAAAATCCTGCTACTTATCCTGGAACTGAAGACCAGAGAGTGCTTCCAGTTCTCCATAAAGCCCTCTTTGAAGATACACAGAGGTGTCATGGGATTCTGAAAAGAAACATGTAACCTTGGAATGAGATCCAGATTGCTTAAATAACACTAAACTATAGCGACCTTATTATAGAGCAGGGTCTCTATCTTTTTTAATTTTTAAAATTAAAATATTTTACGTGTGTTTAAATGTGTGAAAAATGAAAAAAATAATTTTATTTATGTATGCAGACATGTGTGTCTGTGTACATATGTATCTCTTTGTGCTTGTGAGCACAGTGCTCATGGAGATCAGAAGAGATTGTTGAAGACTCTTTTCAACTCTCTGTCCCCAGCCTATAGCTCTATTTTGAAGGCTTGGAAATCTTAAGGGAAGTGAATCTGTGCAACCAGTCAGGCACTAGGGGTGGGCCTTTAAAGTCTAATATCCCGGCCCTCCTTCAGTTGATATTTTGCTCCTTGGAGTTGTGTCTTGTGAGGAGCTACTGTCTCTTGCTCCTGCCACCATGGAGAGAACATTACTACCACCTTTCCTTCTCCAGTTCAACTGCCAAAATCTTTCGGAAACTTTCACAAACATCCCCAACACACACTAGGTTACTTCTGTTAGTTATTTTGTCATAGTCACGAGAAAGGTAATGAATACGACACTAAATATTTTGTTCTGCTAAAAGAAACAGTTATTTTGAAACTAGACTTCAATATTTTCCAACCAAAAGCTTAGAAGAAAAAGATTATTTTTGTTTTTGTTTTTGTTTTTTTTGGTTTGGTTTTTCGAGACAGGGTTTCTCTGTGTAGCCCTGGCTGTCCTGGAACTCACTCTGTAGCTCAGGCTAGCCTCGAACTCTCGAACTCAGAAATCCTCCTGCCTCTGCCTCCCAAGTGCTAGGGTTAAAAGCGTGCGCCACCACCGCCCGGCAGATTATTTTCTTCTTAAAGAACGGAGTCTGGAGAGATGTTGTTTAGATTATGTGGCTATTTACGCTACTATATCACAGAAGTTCTGTTTGTTCACAAAGTGTTAGTAATATCTGCTGCTATATTCTACAGATTTTATTTTTAATAAAGCTCTTCTCAATTGAAGTGAAAAAGCCAAGTAGGTGTACCAGGGCAATATAAAAATACAAGAATGTGATTTGTAATCTTTGATGGTTATTCCTAGAACCTAATAAATTTCAATGTTTCTGTTAGTGTCTATATCTCAGACATTGCCTGAGGAAGTCAAAAGCATGCATCAGTTCTGTCTAAAAATTGTTGGTATTTCTTTTACAGTCAATTTAAAAATTATTAGGAAGGGTTTTTTTGTGTATGTGTGTTTATTAGATTCCATATCAAGACTACATAGATAACAGACATAATAGTTTTGGATTTTGGTAATTTTTATTGATTACTTTGGTTGTTTGACATATTGGGATTTTGGGCATTTTTATTATGTTTATTGTTTGACAATTTCATGCATACATATTAAGCATTCTAATTCTTTCCCTGTATCCTCTCAATGTCCTTCCATTCCAGCAACCTACCTTTCCACTCCTTAGACTTTCTTCTAGTCTTGTGACTTTTGGCTTTGTTTTGTGGCTCATTTAGTTGAAGGATGGCTTCTGTTGACAACTGGATTGGAGCTATCAGTTGCAGCCTGATGAGGTCATCAGCAGGTACATAATAATAGCAATGATTTTCCCTCCCTCTCCCTCACTTTATTATAAGCAAACAGTAGTAGTCACAATCCCCTCATTCCTTCCTCTATCTTTCCCTGACTGTTGAGGGCCCTGTTCTTATGCATGCATTCATAACTTTTGTGAGTTTGTGACTGCATAGACTGTTATGCTCAGAAAACTTTGACGTTTTAGAATCATGGTATAAAAACATTAATCTAACATAGTGATCATTCTAACACATAAGTGATTAGAAATTATTCCAACATAATGCACAAAGCTTATGACACAGATTTAGAATCAGATAAATCTGGGCTTCAGTGCTCGAGAATTTAACTTGGGCATGTTACTGTTTCATTGAGTCCCTACTTCAGTCAATCTCAGTTTCCGCATTAAGAAAGACAAGGAAATCAAATTGACACCTGTGTGTGTAGATTTGCAACTTCAATAGATATGCCTTGCAGTGACAACCACCTTTCCCTCACTAGTTCTCTGACTTCATATCTGATCGCATCATGCAGAAGATGAATGAGATCCTAGCAAAAGAATATCACTGTAGAAAACACAGTGGAAAGGAGAATAGTTCTTGTTTCTTTTCTGTTGCTGTGATAAAAATACTCTTACAAAAAGCAACTAAGGTAAGAAAGGTTTTATCCATCTTAGAGTTCCTTGCTACAGTCCATCACTGCGAGAAGGCAAGGCAAGAACTTAAGTATCTAGTCACATTACATCCACAGACAAGGGCAGAAATAAATGAATTCACTCAGAGTCACTTGCCTACTTGTTGTCTTAGCTGACTTTCTCTTCTCTTATATAGTTCAGACCCACCCGCTTAGTAAATGATTTCACCCACAATGGACTCAGTCTTCCTACATCAACCAATCTGCTAAAAATCAACACCATCTCCCACAGAAGAGCCCACCTGCCAAACAGATCTAGATAATTATCCATTTATTCATTTATACTCTCTTCTCAGATGATTCTAGCTTTTGTCAAGTTGACAGATTAAAAATAACCATCACAATTACCTTCTGATCTTTTTGATGTAAAAGCCCAAAGTGGAGTGGAAATCATCACGGAACACAGCATTTGCTTAAAAAAGTACAAAGGTGCCATCATTGACTACATTTGACCATACTCACAATGGAAGATGATTTGTAAGTCTATGGATGACCAATACTAGAGGTGGGAGGAAAGTTCATGTCCTTCACAGGAATTCCTGAATAGTGCTTCTTTGGTTAAGGATAAGTTTATGGTGGTCGATTTCAAAGGAAACATTTTCTACCTCAGGTTGACTACTAAGTGGAGGAATATTCAGAAACTTCACAAGTTCACTTTGACATTACATATCTTAAGTTTAGCAGAATTGTACAGAATTATAGTCACCCTGCTTAAAAGACTATTTTATAATAGAAAATGGAGAAAAGTCCATGATTGACCTGTGTGGGTTCAAACTAACCAGTAGATGTATAGTGACTTTATTATAGGATACAAAGGTAGAATGTGACATGGATAACGAATGTCCTCAATTACTCAATAGAGTGGTTCACATTCTTGGTGTCTGGGTATCATAAAAGACCTCTGGAAAATTGGACAGAATTTTTAGTAATAGGGAGAAGCAGAAACCAACTGAATTGAAATTTATTTTTCCCTTAAGAATTCATGTTTTGCCTGGATAGATAGTTTAGCACAAGGCCACTCAGTGCCCTTAATGATTTATTTAATTAATTTTGTATACCAGAGTGTTTTACCTGTCAATATGTATGTGCATCAGGTACATGACTGTTAAGTCATAGAGAAAAAAAGGAAAAAAATTAGATCCCCTGTAGCTTCAATCACAGTGATGAGATGCTACATGGGAGCTGGGAACCAAACCCAGGACTTCTGCAAGAGCACTTAAGTGCTAAGGCATTTCTTCAGTCCCAAGAGAACTTGCTGCTCTTACAAAGGACCTGTGTTTGGTTCCCAGCAGCCACATAGAGCATCTTACCAACGCCTGCAATTACAGTTACAGGGATTTGATAACTTTTCTTCTGGCTTCTACAGGCATTGTACTTATAAGCATGCTCTCACACATGGGTGCACACACACACACACACACACACACATACACACATGAAAACAACAGATGTTTTAAATAAGGGTAAATTGTAGATAAGAAAAGCAAAACACAGCTAGGTTTGTGAACTCTTCTAATTAATTATCTCATTATAGTCACTAACTAGAAAATGCAGCTTTGAACCATGCCCAATCATTATCACCTTCAATACACATAGGCTCTGAATTTTGAAATGGTTAACTTTTATTGAACTATCCTTAGAATCCCTTTTCAGCTACAAATAAAAAGAAGAGCACATAGTATTTCATAGTCAATGTGTTTTTAAAGCACCTTCAAAGAGGTAGTGGTTGGAACTGCTTCAAAGGCAGCATCCCTCCTCTCCTTATATCAGTATCCTTTTCTTTATTGAGTGGCTCATAGAAGTTCTATTGTAGCAGCCGCTCCCCACTGCTGGTTAGCAATATCAAAGGGCTTAGAGTACAATTACCAAAAGGTTCTAGCCTGGAAGAGTGGATGATGAGAAGCACAGAGAGCATTCGTTTTGAGTGTCTGTGACTATCAGTATTTTAATTCTTTTTATGACTCCAATGATCCACAAATAACTATTTTAATAGTACTAAAGAAAAAAACCTCTGCTTTTTCATAAGAAGAAAGAGTGTTCCTACAAAAAGTAAATAGTAAGAAAAATTCTCATAGACTAACATTGAGATAAGTGGTGTTTTAAAAATCAGGATTTACTGTTTCTATTATTATATCTCAGTATTACTCTTATTGTCACAGTTCTCTCTCTGTCTTTGTCTCTGTCTCTGTCTGTCTGTCTCTCTCTCTGTCTCTCTCTCTGTCTCTCTCTGTCTCTCTGTCTCTCTCTCTCTCTCTCTCTCTCTCTCTCTCTCTCTCTCTCTCTCTGTTTGTGTCTCTGTGTGTGTGTGTGTGTGTTTAAGATTCAGAAGTTAACTTCAAATGTCAGTCTTCAGTCACTGTTCACCTCGTTTTTTGAGGCAGTCTCTCAGTGGACTGAAGTGCATCAGTTTGGAAATGCTGGCTGGTAATGGAGTTTTACAGGTCCAATAATCCCTGCCTCTCCAGTGCTGGTATTATAGGTGCCAGGCACTTTGCCTGGCTTTTCATACTTGGGGTCTGGGATCAGACTCTTATCCTTATGCTTAAGCAGTGTTTCTTCTGCTCCAAGATCATGTGTTTCCATCAGCACACTTTTATGGCTGAGCTCTCATGCCCAAGGTTCCTTTACATACAGAGTAGTTCATGTGTGGGATTTACAGACTCAATGCATCACATCCCACATTGCCTGCATGAGTGTTTATGAGATCTAGCGAAACAAATGGGTGTGTGGCATTTTTGTACCCCTATTGAATATGATCCCACCAGTGTGGATCCGTATCTTGTTCTAATATCTAAAGCCTACAAGTAACTTTTCTGAATGTCTATGAATTGAATGTATACACATTTCTTGTGGGTATAAGTAGAAAGGGCAGGTAAAGAGAACATTGAACAAGTCACATAGATTTAGAATTTTAAAAAAGTACCAATGTAAGAGGAAGTTATCAGCAAAACAGCAAAGTAGCAGAAAAGACCAACTGTGTTTGGATCCTGAGTATGATCTGAACCCCATAATTCAGTGGGATGTGTGTGGAAAGATAGAATCTCTGGGGGTGGTGGTGGTGGGGCTCCTGATGAGATTCATTAACAATGAAATAACAGAGTAAAAATGAGCTGGCAAGATGGCTCAGAAGTTAAGGGTTCATACCAATACTGCAAAGGACTCAGCATTCAATTTCCAGAGTCACATGAAACAATGCCCTAGAAATATAGTACCAGGATATATGATGCCTTCATCTGGCCTTTGTAGACACCTGTATTGACACACGTGTGCACACACACACACCCATACACATGCCTGCACACATGCACACACACACACACACACACACACACACACACACAGAATTAATAGAATTGATTTTAAAGGTATGTCTTTTTTAATTGACTTAAATTTTAAACTAAAATCAAGGAGGTACTTTATTCAATTCTCATTAATTCTACCTTTCCCCTATGCAAAATTTAAATGTCTATACTTGAAGAGAAATAATGAGAAAGCAGATGGGAAAATAAGATCACAAGGCTTTAGACCTACCTTAGTGCTAAGAACTCTAAAAATAAAGAATGATAGGCAGTTGAGGAAAGGTGGGAACAGGGAAGGAGAGATTCTCTTCTCCAGGGAAGAGCACACTAATAGGTTGTCCAGTGTCAAACAGTCAGCCCTCAAAACAGCATACAGACCAAATAGATTATATTTAGGGACATATATGTACATGTATACACACATACACACAAACATACATATATGAGCAATAATAGTGAGTAAAAGAGGTCATGGATTTGAAGAAGAGCAGAATGGGGTCATATAGAAAAGAAAAAAAAAGAAAAGAAATAATGAGCTCAATTGTCCCACTACTGTGGAGACAGACACAGAGCTATCCATTGCAAATACAACAACATCTCACACAATAGGGGTTTAGCAGATTGGATTTCCAAGCAAAGCGAAATAAGGTGCCTAGATTGAAGTAAGAAAGATAATTTCATCTTTTCTGGTCCTATTTTTAAGCTGCATAGCTTTGTGTGGTGAATCAGATAATGTTGTACCTATTTTAACTTTTATGTTTATCAAGTCATTATAATAAAACAAAAGCCCCGAGCAGCAGAGATTCTATTTTCATGCAAATCTTCTTATTAATAAAAGGTGAGCAAAAAAAAAAATCGAGAATGTGTCTGTAAGAAGCTGCATCCTTTTGACTTAAATTAAATAGCATTTAAGCAATCCCAGTTAATCTGAAGTCTTTTTTGCATTTGGTTGTTAATTGTTCAAAGCAAGGTATTTTCTGAAATGTATGTGGGTGCTCTCTCAGCTGCTCTTCCTTTTTGGGATTTATTTCGTATCTGAAATAAAAGTAATACATCAAAACTGCAAACAAAGTTGGTTTTTAATTAGGGTGTTGGCAATTATCTCAGTCATTTATAGCTCATTTTCTATCTTAGCTGGGTTTGCCATGCATATGTCTTCAAATTACCTTTCTCAAGGAAAAAAAACCTGCATCCTTTCCATTCCCTTCCCCTCACGTTATTATCAGTTGGAAGATTGTGTTAGAACAGTGAAATAATTTTCATTATAATTGAAAAGAAACCTTAGTCACATCATATAAGGTGAACTCAATTTTTAGTTGTGAATATCACAGAAGAATCCATGACAAAAAAGTTGTCTTCATGTTTGGTAGGCAAAAATTAGTATTCACTGTTTGCATTATGTGTTGAAATAGTAGACTTTCTTATTTGTTGCTCATATTTTCTGCTTAGAAAAAAGTTAGATAGAATATATTGATTATTTAAATTACAAAGGTGGAAATTATTGTTCTGTAGAAATACTTCTGGGTAAAAAACTTTCACCATGCAGGGGTGAGTAACCAGAGTTCAGATACCCAAATACACATAATATTATATGCATTAAATTATATCTGTAAATTCCAGTATGCCCATACTGAGATGAGACTGGAGGCATAAGAAAGGCTAAAGTCTCATGGGCCAAATCAACTGGATTTTGAAGTGGTGAATAAGAAACTCCTTAAAACAAGGTGGAAGGCAAGAGTCAGCACCCAAAGTTCTCCTCTGACATCCAGATATATGCTCTGGGATGTGAGCCACCTACATTGTTACACATGTAGAAGCACCAGAATACATATATAATGATATTTGAAATATGAAAATTACCTATTCCTTAAAATCAAATATTTTACAGTTCTGTCAATCTTTTGCTTGCCAGGATCTCAGGAGAGAAGTAAGCTAGTCCTGAGCCATGGATAAGTAGCCTCCAATGTCTTCTGCTGCATGGACAATAGCTGACTCTATGCTGCAGGCAGGAAACATGATAACAGACTTGGAATATGCTGGTGATTCCACAAAAAGAATAGCTGAAAGAGGTTGGTAAATGTTCATAAAGAACAAAGAATGAGCTTGGGAACAGCCAAAGTCATGCTCAGACAATTTTAGTAACGTATTATTGTAACTCCAAGTAAAGAATGCAAATCTAGGCAAGGTCCCAACTACAGTCCAGAAAGAAGCATTAAATGGTGTGCAAAGAAAAAAAATATATGTCATATGGCTCAAGGAAATTTTGCCTTAAATTTGTGAGGGTTACTTCCAAATGCATGTGGTGATTATTATTATTGTTATTATTATTCATAAGGACACTTTCCTAATTTTTTTGCACTTACTGATAATCATATATCTAGTAATAGTAATATTTTTTGAATATATTTGAAATGTCATACAGATAGGCTATCTATGAGTCTGGGAAATTGCTAAGTCACGAAAGTATGTTCTTTATAAGCATGAAGATTCAAGTTCAGGTCTACAGAACCATGATAAAAAGCAGGCCAAGTGGTGCATGCTTTTATTCCCAGTGCTGATGAAACATATACGGGCAGATCCTAGTGACTGGGCATGCAACCAAGCTGATTCAGCATGCTTTAAGATTAAAAATTACAAATCACATTCTTGTATTTATTTGACAAATTGGGATTTTGGTCATTTTTATTATGTTTATTGTTTGGAGAGAGAGAGAGAAAGAGAGAGAGAGAGAGAGAGAGAGAGAG
>NW_021604591.1:5705082-5714061 GCF_004785775.1 Grammomys surdaster
GAGAGAGAGAGAGAGAGAGAGAGAGAGAGAGAGAGGAAAAGAGAGGGAGAGAGGGAGAGGCAAATACACACACAGACACATACACACAAATGGGCACACACACAGAGAAACACAGAAATACATGTGCATACTCACTCACTCAAGATTACATTAGGTTTCTATCTTCCTTTCCTACTCATTTTTGTCCTTTAGCTAGCAATATCTGGTTCTTCCAGGTAGCTTGATTAGTCTGAACCTCTTCTAGGCATCTCATCTTGTGTGAATGTCTCTCAGGAATCTTTACTCCTGATGTATGCTGAAAGCAAAAGGTACCTAAAGAATCTGGTCAGTTTTAGAGACTTCCTAAAGCTTTTGAGTTGATTACTTCCTGTATTTAAAAGTATGTCTACAAAATGGAATGTTTAAACTTCCTTACAATATCTTCCTATCTCACTGCTTTACTAACATAATGTATTTTTAAAAATCTTCCCTGAAAAGTGGAAAGTTTTAATTTTAGAGGAAACTCCTGTACAACACTCTTGACAGAACATCATGATTTGAATATAACACGTCTTCCACAGACTCATGTTAGGAATGATAGAGACCTTTTAGAGTAGTGGTTCTCAATCTCTCTAATGCTGCAACCTTTTAATACAATGATGCCCAACCATAAAATTATTTCATTAAACTTAATAACTAATTTTGCTACTGTTATGAATCATAATATATATATAGGATATCTGATATGCAATTCCTGTAGGGGTTGAGAACTGCTGCTTTAGAGTATGGCCTGGCTGGAAGTAGGTCAAGAGAGGTGAGACTTTGAATCTTCTCGTGCATTGCCCTACTCTTTCATTCACCAACCTATCAACAGCCAAGGTTGCCCATTCTTGTCACTATGAATTTCCTCACGTTTTCACTTTCATTATGAATTAAAACTTATGAAACTGTGAGTCAAAATGAATCTTCCCTTCTTATGATTTGTCTGTGTGTGCTTCAAAAATAATCACTAGAGAATTCTGAAATAGAATTTCTAATAAAATTCCATATGAATATTTCAACAATTTCCAAGAACTTATTTTAAGACTAATGCTTGCATTGTTAATATCTGCTTTCCAGAAAACTAAATTCCAGAGACTAACTACTGATCTTAAACTACTGATCTTGAACACTATAGACTACTTGCTATATTGCAGATGTTCATGGACCAACATCTAAGTGGTAAAAGGGTGTATGTGTCTTCACCCATAATCAGTGTGCTAGCAATGGTACAACAACCACTTCTAGCATCTGAGTGAACATTCTTTGAGGCTGATTGCATGTTAAGTATGTTGGATAGTTGATGTGGTTTGATTCTAACACATTCCCTATAGTCATGTGTGTTTTGTCACTTGGTCCCTAGTTGATGAGGTAGTTTTGGAAAGGTCAAAAAATGGAGTCTTGCTAACAGAAAGACTTGTATCACTGGAGGTCCTATCCAGTTATGGAGGTTATGAGGTCCTATCCAGGCCCCACTTACTTTTCACTATCTGTTATCTGACTGTAAATGACCAGTCAGCATCATGATCCTACTGCCAGGTTTTCTCAGTGATGAGGGATATATCTTTTTGAGTTATAAGCCAGAATAGATCCTTCCTTCCTTAACTTGTTTTTTTTTTAAAGGGGGCAGTATTTAGATACAATAGCAAGAAAAATAATTAATGCATTATTTTAATTCTTAGAATAAATTTATAAGTTAAAATTTGAAATTTTCATAGTTATAGTGGTTTGTGAACATTATATGTATGTATGCATATTCATATGTGTATGTATATGTGTAAAAGATATATGTATTTCTTTCTTTGGGTGACATCAACAAGTTTATTTTCTTCTATGATTACACATGAAATAAATACCTGTGGTTATAAGGCTTAGTAATCCAGAGGTCTGCTAGACAAGAAGCAAAGGCAAAATACAAGAAGAAGTAAGAGGGGATTCAACTATGCATGTCAGTCTGAGAAACATCAGACTTGAGAAACTAAGAGAAACATAGTACTGGATTCAACTTGGTCATAATGCTGAAATTCAAATGAAGTTTATAAAAAGTAGAAAGCAATAGAGGAAAACAATCAATGTGAACACTATGGATAATGGAAAAGTAATGAGGTCAATTTGAACTAGTTTGTAAAATGTTGACCCACATTACGGATAGATGGCATTGAGCCACAGAGAGACAAAACACAGCTGGAGAGGAGCCATGATGGCAAGAGGAATTGAAAAACTAGCAAGAGCCAGAGATTGAAAATGGACAGGGCACACAACCTAGTGGTTTCATAAAGAGCTCTGAAGGCTGCTAATTTAGTAAGACTAATAGTTAACACTAGTTATCTTTGAGAAAGACTTTTGTTTCTTATTTCTCTTTATTTTCTTTTTTTTGAAAATAGTTTTTTCCCCATAAATGTATTCTGATTTCAGTTTTCCCTGCTTCTGTTCCTCCCAATTCCTTTCTACCGCCTTTCCCATTTCGATCCACAGCCTTTTGGGATCTCATTGAAAAGCTAACAAGCTTCTTAGAGGTGATAATAAAATAAAGAAAGACAAAACAAAAAACTAATATATCAGAATAGGACAAAACAAACAGAAAGAAAAGAGCCCAGGAGAAGGAACAAATGATAGAGACCCACTCCTTCACACATCCAAAAATCCAATAAAAACCAAACTGGAAAGAAGCCTTAATATATATATATATATGCAAAGTACCTGTAGGGTGAAAGGAGAGAAGAAATTATAAGAAAAGTAAAATATAAATAGTAATAAAACACAAATTTTAAAAAAGGAAAGCCCTGATAGAATATTCGAAGATAATGAAAGGAATCTCCGAAGATCCCCTTTGAGTTCCTTCTCTGTTGACCATCTAGAGCTGGGCATGCAGCCTACATGTAAGAGTAGCTTGTTTTCCTAGTGAGACTCCCTTGGAGAAAAGAAAACTTTTATTTCCAATAGGAAGGGGTGACACATCAAAAAGTATACAGTGTTGCTTCCAAGGGAGATAGATTTACACTCGCACAGAACTGAGATTGTTTTGAGCTGTATCTATAATGAAAATAAAACAAATCCAAAACACACACACAGCTCACTAAGAAAGAGATGAAGAGACTGTGAAACATGCAATGCAATGGAGAACTAACTGCCTGTGATTTGCAGGAAGAAAACATGTGCAAAAGATTTTCTCCATAGTTTAAGAAGAAAACAGAAATTTGAAAGACTTGTCCTAAGATTGAAGAAAGAAAGTGAAATTCATTGATGTGTATGGTATTAAGCTATTTTGTATTCCAAATTTTATAAGACAAAATCCAAATAGACAAAGATAGGTATGAGCTACTTTCTATTTGTAAGAAAGATAATTTAAATGAAATATTTTACATGAATTATAGTTTTTGGAAATACTAAAGATAATCCATCTTTTGGTAGATTTCTATGAAACCGAGTTTACATCATAGGTATTTGTCTTTAGCTAATCATGGATTAGTTTACCAGATAGAGTTAAAAAGTAAATTAATATACTTTTATTTTTCTGTCCAGTATTTTCGTTTCCAAACAGTGCAGGCTTCTGTTATAGTCTGGTAATATTAATATATGGTTAAAGCTCAAGTGTAGAAATTTGCACACAGAAATATATTTTTAAAGTATGTGTGTGTGTGTGTGTGTGTGTGTGTGTGTGTACTACATGCATGTTTATACCTGTGAAGGTCAGAAAATGGTTTCACAAAGAAGTAATTTCAGGCAGGAACCTAAATCTTAGGCTAGAACAAGGAAGTAGGCTTCAGATATGAAAATGACTTTGGGCTAGGACAGGGAAGTAGGCTCAGACATTTTGGTCATCTTGATAAGCCCTTAGAAACAGTGATCATGGGAGCATTCACAGGACTTTGTTTATTGCCTTACTTGTTCTTTGACTATTTGTGTTTATTGTCTTGCTTGTTCCTTGACTATTTACATCTATTGTATTGCTAGTTCCTGAACCTAGTACTTACCTTAATATTTGCATGTAATAAAAATGGTATAAAAGCAAAAAGGAGGAGGGAGGATGGGATAGGGGTTTCTAGGGAGGGGAAACTGGGAAAGAGGATGACATCTTAAATGTAAATAAACAAAATATCCAAAAAAAGAAAATGTCAAAAAAGAAAAAAAGAAAGAAAGAAAAAAACAAAATGGTTTCAATGACCATGGTGCTGAGATTACGGGCATTTGTTAGATGCTGAGTATGTATACTGGGGACTGAATCCAGTCTTCTGCATGAGTAGCAAGAACTCTGAAATACAGAAGAGAAATACAGGCTTGATACACAGAATGTTATCCAACATTACTCAAGAATTTTAGGCAACTGCAATGACTTTAAAAGATATGTATCACTTACTGAAGAGGGCAGCCTTGGAGAGCCATTCACATCCTTTCTATGATCTCTTTAAGTAGTACTAAGTGTAATTAGGAAAAAAAAAACTTGATAGAGGTAGAAAGCTTTGTCAATATTCTGTCACTAAATTTGTCTCTTGGGAAAAGTGAAGAAAATTAATTTTATTTGGTTTTAATTTATTGACGAGAACTGTGTGAGTCTGTTGATAGGGAAGTAACCTTAGGACCTTACAATGGTTCTAACAATCTGGTGCTGCCACGTTCAGAATCATGCTCTCAACTGATTGCGTTGCTTGTCTTCAGACCATTGGATGGCAGCAAAAAGAGTCACAATTTGGACACAATTTAATGCATGAATAGAGTGTTATGTAAGTACAAGCTTAATAATCTGCCTCAACTTACCTTAGACATTTTGGGGAGATGAGAGCTAGTCTTGCTAAGCCTTGTAAGATTCAATTCTGTGTGTGGGTGGGTGGGGGGGGTATGTAGGTAAGGCATCCTCCTAGGTTTTTCTAGAATTTACAAAGAGACCCAAGAAGTAACTTAGCTTAATAACTAGTGCAGGCACTCAGAAATTATCAGAGTGATGAAAGAAAGATAACCTTGAGTGTTTAAGCATCTGTGATTATTTATACCAACTTCTTGAATGCTTAATGGGGTGAGGCATATGGAATTTAAGAGATGAAGGATGGGTAGGACAGTTGCAAAGCACCACCTTCCAGACATCATATAGATGTGACACCCAGAAACTAGCAGAAAGATGTATTCACTGGATAAGTCTATTAACAATTTAAGAAATACCTAATTCCATGTTTCTTATAAAAATAGTTCATTTAATATAGTTATTATGTTCTGATTTTAAAGTTAGACAAAAATAACACAAGCAAAACAGATTAGACTATCATCCTTCTCCATGAGGCAAGTTACAGATATATTTAATAAAATATGAAAAGTAAAATTATGTATACACATACAAGCACAGTAAGTCCAAGTGGCATTCACACCAGGCATCACAGAATGTTTCACATTAGAAAGTAAGCTTCTAACATAGCACCATATATATATATATATATATATATATATATATATATATATATATATATATGAAAACTTTTTGGACAATAGGACAATAGAGGCACTATTTGAATTATTTAATGACTTCAAGAGGAAGCCTAGTGGTAAAATCACATTTTGTGGCAAATGATTAGATTTTTTTCTTCATCTCAAACTGGGAATCATGTTACTACCTCTACTTGAAGTACCTGTGACATTGTGATAATTGTAGAAGCCAGTGCAGTAAGACAACAAAAAGAAGTTAAATACATATAGATTAGGGCTAGAGAGAGGACTAGGTGGTTAAAAATATGAATTGCTTTTGCAGAGGATTCAAGGTTTGTTCCAATGGTTGCTCACAACTTCCTATAACTCCAGTTGTAGAATATACAATTCTGTCTTCTTACCATCAGATGCAATGTACTCATATGTGCTCATACACACAGAGAGACACAGACATGTGCACATAATTAAACATAAAAAATGAACTCTTAAAAATGAAATTTCAACATAACTCCATTCACGTAGGCAAGGATTATTAGACTTAGTTTCTCTAAGAGAGCTGTGAATGAAGTGGGCGAGGGAAGGTTGAGGCTTTCACTGAGTCTGCATTTGTTAAGTTGCCAATTACAAGTACTTTAAATACTGATGGTTCTTCTTTTGTATTACCTACTTTTCCTATAACTGTTATGAAACACTCTGACGAAAGCATCAGAAAAAAAAAAAAGCATCAGACAGCTTGAGGGCACATCATGATAGGGAAGGCATAGCGGTGTGAGCTTGAGGTGGTGGTCTCATTGAATCCAGAGCTATGAGTCAGAGGAGTACAAAAATATTCATTTACACTTGATTTTTTCTTTTTTTTAAAGAACAGGGACCCAGGTCATAGAGCTGTGCTACCCAAACATAAACTGGGTCTTCCCACCTAAATTAGCCAAGTCTAGATAATTGTACCCAGGAATTAACAAAAGCTTGTTTCCTAGGTGACTCTGGATCCTGTTAACCTGGCAATCTATTTTAATCATTACATGAATAGAGTCTAGGAAATGTTGAGAGGAGCAGATGTATTTTAAGGAAACTATGTTTGCTAAGCCACTTAGTCTGTTTTTGTACTGGTATTTTGAGGTCTACATTAGATCACCAGAACACTCTGTTTGGTGACATCCCAATGAGACTATAAAGAATAGATAGTGTTTTGACCTCAATGGAGGAAGAAGGGAGCAACAGACACATATACAGAGAAATAATAACCAAAGAAAAAAGGGAAAGAAGAAAAGAGAATGGGTATCATTTAAAGAAGATTGTCATCTGGGGCTGGAGAGATCACTCAGAAGTTAAGAGCATTTGCTGCTCTTGCAGAGGACCTGAGTTTTGTACTTGGTACCCCAGTTTGCCAGTTCATAATTGCCTGTTACTCCAGCAGCAGGAATCCATTGATCTCTTCTGATTTAAAGAACACATACACACACACACACACACACATACACACACACAGAGAGAGAGAGAGAGAGAGAGAGAGAGAGAGAGAGAGAGAGAGAGAGAGAAGAGAGAGAGAGAGAGAGAGAAGTATAAAAAATAAAAATGATATAAATCTTAAAGCAATTGTCAGACAAATTTTCCTCATATCTCATCTTTATTTCTTTCTTACACATGATAAATGCTCTGTCCTGGAATACTCCTCTTGTTTTTGTTTTGTTTGCTGTGTGGATGTTACTGTTTTACAATTCTTGATTAAAGGAGAATTCAATCAGACAAGAGAAGTCTGTTAACAAGTCCTGTGACAAACTCAATAACAGCAAAAACAAGTTAACATGGAGAATACACAGTACTGTGGTTTATACAGGTAAGATGCTTGGCTAACTGCGAATATCATTCCCTAATGACTGATGTTGCAGGGACCTGGCACTTTTCTCTCCTTGGCAAGCCTATGTAGAATAAGTCATTATCTTAGAATCATAACTGCACAGAATTTAATTACGTTAAATACTTCCAAAGAGGAAGGTAAAAGGAGCTGTTCTCAATATAATCTGACAGTAATGTTCTAGAATGGAACTCTTACAAGTAACAGTATGCTTTCCAAGCAATCTGTCTCTTATTACAAATGGTGGCCTTTTCCATATAAAAATAATGCATTTATACACAAAACAGATAGATCATCAGATTTGTGACAAAAATATATACCATTGTAAGTTTAAGTAAACTCAAGGAACCTATATCCCCTTAAACAACAAAGCAAGCAAATTTCAGTAGAGGAGCAAAGTAAGGGACCATATACATGGTTGTTAGGTGAGCAGCTATCTCCAAAATGAAATCAAAACACTTCTTTCCCAAAGTCACCTCCTCTACATGAAACTTGAAAGAAATGCAAGCCATGTAAGCATATTAGAAGACTCTCTAGATATAGCTCACAGCATGTACTCCAAGATCACAAGAGCTAGAGGAAATAAACAGGATGTTGAATCAGATAATGTTACACCTGAGTTAAATTTCATAAACATTTATTTCTGATACCCAAGTCAATGACTGTGTAGCCAATACTAAAGCAAGGATTCTGTGCTCATACAGCCAACACTAAAACAGGAAAGAGCAAAATTTTGTCATGGTAAAAGTTGGGAATTTGTGTCTTTATATTCCATTCAAGCCCATTGTAACCTTTGATAATTTATGTGGTCTTTGAATCCATAAATATTTCTCATTACATAGGGGCAAATAGTAAATATTTTAAGCTTTCTAGCCATCCATGTTATGACCTACATCTTTTTTATTAGTTGTATTTGTTATTTGACAACTGTATACATAGGCACAGTGCATTGTTTTCTCTTTTTTTCTTGTCTACCTCATATCTCCACCATCACTCTCATCCCTACTGGACCCTTTCCCACATTCATGTCTTTCTGCTTTGTTTTGGGACCCTCTGATTTTAATTAGGACCATCCTTGTGGCCACAAGTTTGGAATTATTCATTGGGCCTTGGTAGAATCAGTGTTTGTACCCAGCAGAGATCAAATACTCTTTTTTTTTCTCCAAATCCACCAGTTATCAGTTACAGAGCAGGTAGTTGTATGGCCCGATGTATGCAATATCTATGTTTACAACTCTCTTACCATCTAACAGTCACAGGGTTTTCTTAAAAATCATGCCGAGTTTTCAATTTCTGGGTCGAAGGAAAGAATTTATGCTCACTGTGCCTCGAGTTCTTTACTTTTAAAATGAGATTGGTGTCTTCTGTCTTAAGCAGCACTGAATGTTAAATTTTAAAAAGGGAATTTTATTGGGGGCAAGGAAGGAAGAGAGATGAATCAATAGTTAAGAGCCTGTACTGGTCATTCAGAGGACCTGAGTTCAGTTCCTAGCTCCCACATTGGGTGTTTTAAAATCACTTAGCACTCCTGCTCTGGAGGTTTGGCACTCACTTCTGGCTTCTGTAAGGAATCATGACATCACACTCAGAGGAACATCCTCTAAACAAAACAAACACAAGCACACACAAGAAAGAAAGAAAGAAAGAAAGAAAGAAAGAAAGAAAGAAAGAAAGAAAGAAAGAAAGAAAGAGGG
>NW_021604591.1:5714161-5725206 GCF_004785775.1 Grammomys surdaster
GAGGGAGGGAGGGAGGGAGGAAGGAAGGAAGGAAGGAAGGAAGGAAGGAAGGAAGGAAGGAAGGAAGGAAGCCACTGCAGAACACTTAAATGTGATGTTTTGAAGTTATGAGGAATATTCTTACAGTACTTGACAATGACTTTTGAAGATTGTTATTACTTTACTTTTGTTTTTATTATACAGTATAATTTGGTTTTAACTCTGCAGACTGTTGCAGGTATTCCCCTGAAAAGTAACAGTTTGGAGTGAGAGCTCTCTGAGATGATAATACTTAGCTATGTGTGATGAATGGTATGTAAACTGGAGAATAGCAGGTATGATTGCAGAAACCTCCAGTCATTGTTTGCAGTGATGACAGTCAATGGCTGTGGGCACTTACTGAGTGTGTTCTGGGGTGGGAATGTAGGCTTTGTCAGTGAGGGTAGGATTCCATGTGTCTGGCTTTATCAGACTCCACCTTAATCCACTGCTCCAGTGCCTCTCACTGAACCTGGATATAGATCGGTAGTCACCAAGACTCAGTGACCCTCCTTTGTTCCCACACCAACACTGAGCTTAGAGACAGATGTGGATGACAATTTCTAGATTTTTTATGGGTTCTGGAGATTTGGACTCATACTTGTACAGCAAGCACCTATGCATGCTGAGCCATCTCTCTATACTCTGTACATTTTCCACATGCTCACTAAGTGCAGGAGTACATTCCATGAGGCATTTACAGCAAGCAATACATAGAGTGCCATAAGCTGATAAGGTAGAGCCAGATCATAGTAATACTTTTTTTTGAAGATGTCTGCGCAAATTTATTTCTGGATTAGGAAAGACTTTCATAAAGAAAGTTCTGTTTGAGAGAGTAATACTGAGACAGATGATAAATATGTCGCCTGGCCTCTACATCTATTTGGGAAAAGCTTTCCTTTTTTTCTGTGCTATTTTTTATTGGATATTTTATTTAATTACATTTCAGATGTCATCCCATTTCCCCATGTCCCCTCCTTTTTGCTTTTATACCATTTTAATTACATGCATGTATTAAGGTCAGTTCTAGGTTGAGGGTCTAGCAATGCAATAGATGCAAATAGTCAAAGAACAAGCAAGACAATAAACATAAATAGTCAAAGAACAAGCAAGACATTAAACCCAATTATGTGAACACTCCCATTATCACTGTTTCTAAGGGCTTATCGGGATGACCAAAATATCTGAGCCTACTTCCCTGTCCTAGCCCAAAGTCATTTTCATGTCACATGTTGGCAGCCAAAGTACATGGCTTGAACCTACAAATAGTAATACTTTAAACACAATACAGCAATGGACACTCTCCTCTGAGTAACAAGGAATGGACAAAGATGGGAACAAATTAGCTACTTCTCTCATCATTAGGAAAAATACCCATGATGAAGCAACTTAAAGAACGGTCTGCTTTGGCTCACAGTTTAAAGAGATGATACATCATGGCAGACAAATCGGGGAGGAAAAGCCATGAGGCTATGGTCATATTGCCTTCACAACCAGAAAGCAGAAAGAAAAGGTTGTTTGTATTTAGGTCCCTTTCTGCTTTCCTTTAGTTTGTTTCCCTACACCCAAATCATTGCCACCAAGGGATCCACTGATCTTTTCTGGTTTATATGGGCACTGCATATATGTACAGCACAGATATACATGCAGATAAAACACTCATAGACATAAAATGAAAAGAAAGTAAGCATATAAATAAACTAGAAGGATGTCTGATTCTGTAGTTAGGTCCAGATAAGTCTAGGTGAACGTCCAAGAATACTATAAAGGTAAAGGATGATATGTCAATGAGCAAACCGGTTCTTTATCTATTATGACTTTAAAAATTAACATACTGGGATTTCACAAAGTATGATTTTAAGTTCGGGTTAACCAAATTTCAAGTATCTCAAGTAAAACATAGGCCCCAGAAGGACAGAGAAGACATTTAGCAAGTTGATACGGCAGGTACAATTAGTATCCTGCATGCTGCCACCTGTGACTCTTCTTTCTCTACTTATTGCCTCACAATGTGTATGAAGCAGTTAGCCCAATTAAATGTAGATCTATTTGCTTGGGTAAACAAAGAGCAGGGTTGTCCATTCTACTGATTACAGGATCCCACTGGTCTTTAACATTGCATGGGTGAAAGAGGCAGCAATCTGTTTGCTGCTGTTACCTTTGCTACATCAGAGTTAGAAGGATGTCTTCAGCATCAGAACCTGGTCTTTGTTAAATAATTCCACATAGCAGGAGGATGTTCTAAGCAGGGGACTATGTTGCAGGAACTACAGGCAGTGCTAGTGATTTATGCAGCAGAAGACTTGCATTTTTCTTAAACATTTTTTTAGACTAATAAGGTTTACATGACACAAGGTCACACATAAATATTGAGGTCATCCTGACAAAGATAATTTACTTTCTCTTTTCCCTCGAAATGTGTAGAATATAGAAATCGAATAATGGTCACTTAGGCAACACTTGCTTACTATTTCGATTGCTTGTTTTATAGGCAAGATCTCCTATAACCAAAACTGACATCATACTCACTATGTCGGCTAGTTTTTGTATCAACTTGACACAGGTTGGATTCATTTTGGAAGAGAGTACTTCAATTGAGAAAAGGACCCAATCATATTTGCTTGTGGGGCATTTCATTGATTAGTGATAGATACGAGAGGGACTAGCTCACTGTGGGTGGTGCCACTTCTGAACTGTTGTCCCAGGGTGCTATAAGAAGCAGCCTATGAAAATCATGAGGAACAAGATAGTAAGAAGTGTTCCCCCATGAACTATGTTTTAGTTTCTTACTCCATATTTCTGCCTTGCGCTCCTACCCTCCCTACCCTCAGTGATGGACTTACAAGCGTTAGGGTGTATTTCCAAGTTGCTTTGGTTATTTTGTTTTATGACAGCAGTAGAAACCTGAACTAAGTATCTGCAATGAATTTGAATGCCTGATCCCTCTATCTCCACTTTCTCAGTTCTGAGATTACAGGTGTACACAGCCAAGTCTGGTTTATGGAGTTCTGGGGGTGAAAGGCCAGGTTTTGTGCATACTAAGTAACTGAAATGCTTGTCCTGAAGCCAAACATACCTATTTCAACATCTGATCTGTCTTGTTCCATTTGTGTAGTTGACTCTGAAAAGCATCAGTATCTATACTGGCCAATGCCAATGTTATCGTAAACAATTACAAAAGGCTTCTTCTTGCAGGAAGTATTGTCAAATCCTTGCAGATTTGTTCACATAATTGTCAATACTATCATCATCTTTGTGTGGAATTATATATTATGTCCATTTAAAGATTATTTATTTATTTATTTATTCATTCATTCATTCACTCATTCATTTCTACTTTATATGTTTGACTACTTGCTTACATGTACATGCATAATTTGAGGAAGCCAGCAAATTATATCCAATCTCCAGTAACTGAAATTATTATTAGCTGATAGCTGCCATGTGGGACAGCATAAACCAGGTTGGGACCTGAACCTTTGAAAGAACAGCCAGTTCTCCAGAAAGCTGAATCTTCCCTCCAGTCCATTATACATATTTTCAAAGGAGTATATGTAAGCATAAGTGGTATCTCCCTTCTTCCAGAATTTGACAAATATAGGAATGCTGTAACTAGTAAAGCAAGGCTTTTTACAATGGTGGCCTGGCTCATGAGTCTGAATTCCAATTCTCATATCTAGATTATCAATATTTTCTAAAGATAGACAGTCATAAAAAGAAGACACCACTGCAAGAACACGGCAGGGGAAAAAGAATATATTAGAATAGTTAGAATAGGTTAGGAACATCACAAGACTATCATCTACTAAAGGGAAGGCCTTTGCTGTTTTTTTTCCTCTCTAATGACATATTTTAATCAAAGAAATTGAAGTAGTTCGTTTAAGTCTTGTTTCTGATTGAAGAAAGTAGAGTAAAAAGATTTTTGTGGCTACATCAAAAGTCTAGGACTAATGCTATTATTCACTTTTGGGCAGATGTGTTTAGCAATAATATGTCTCAGAGCCACAAGGAAGATTTTGTTGTCTTCAAGTAATGAGACATCCAATTTTCCATGGCTTTCTCTAGGCTGGAAACAAGCAATAAAACTCCCCAGTTTATCGAGAGACATGAAGCTTAATGGTTGTTTATGAAGGTGTGGAAATAAATGAAGTCAACCTAAGAGAACACAGAGAGGCGATTCATTCTGTCCTTTCTGTAAGTAAGGGAGTCAGCAAATATTACTTGCACTTGGCAGAAACTCAAAGGCAGGCGGGGGAGTGGGATGCTTAATAGATAAGACAAGGGAAGGAGCCCGTTAGGTTCTGTGTGGAAGTTGTTGACATGATCATGGTGGAGGCAAGCTAACTGGATTTCATGTGGTGGCTTTGGGAAGCACATCCATTCTTCTTGTTTAGTTCTGAGGTAGTAACAGAGGCAAAAACTGATAAGCTGAGATTGGAGAAGCAGTTTAGTGGTTAATGAAACTGGCTGATCAATAAGAAAGAGTGAGTACAGATTCTGCCACTCACTTTGGTAGACATGCAAATCGAAACAAGTCCAGCTCTAAGCAATTTGATGTCCTCTCTTCCCTTCTTAGACAATTGCATACATGTATATTCACAGACAGACAGACAGACAGACAGACACACACACACACACACACACACACAGAGAGAGAGAGAGAGAGAGAGAGAGAGAGAGAGAGAGAGAGAGAGAGAGAGAGAATTTCTTTTTTATGATTCATTTTATTTTTATTTATGTATATTTGTGTGTTGGTGTAACTGTGCAGGTATCCACAGAGGTCTGAGGACAGGAATGGACTCTTTGGAGTTTAAATTTCAGAAAGTTGTGATCAACCCAGTATAGGAGATGGAAACCAAACTTGAATCTTCTGAAACAGCAATGAAAGTTCTGAACTACTGAGCTCTTCATCCTCCAACATCTAAAATAAAACTATCTGGCATCCCAGGATCAACATAACTCATAAGTGTACAGAAACAAAATTAAGTGTGCAGGCTTACACTGGGCTCCTGAGTTACATGTTATCAAATCTGTCTTTAAGGAGTAGAGGTATTTGAAATCCTATCCCTGGACATTATTAACAGTATTATTTATCTCCCAGTGGGTCTGGATGCATTCTACTGAGGTTCTAAAAGATTACAATAATTTTTCAAAAGTTTGTAAAGGCAAATATTTATATAGCTAGAGGTAGACAAAGTTGAAGGAGGGTTGATTGGTGCAAGAGAATGGGGGTGAATGACAGAGATTGGAGGAGGGAGAATTTGATGGAGCAATTGATAATGGACTGTTAGAGTTCATCAAAGAGCTGCACACCAAAGGATGGGAAGAAATCTTGAGGAAACTTGTTTAGTGTCTGATTTAATTTTCGACAAATTGACACAACCTAGAATCACCGAGAATCATCTGGAAAAAGAATCTCAATGAGAGACTGCCCTGTGGGATAAGGTTGCCCTGTGGGAATGTCTATGGCACACTACCTTAACTGATGTGAGATGATATAGGATAAAAGTTAGTGGCATCACTGTCTATTGCTGTGACTTCAGGACAACAACGGAGTGTATTGCCTTGGAATTGTGATCTAAAACAAATATCCTTTTCCCCAATTTGTTTTTTATCTTCATGTTTTCATAGCAAGGGAAACAAAACTAGGACATACCCCTGTGAGCTCTTTAGAATGCATGAAGGAGACACGTTAAGAACATGAGTTGTAGTAGCTATGGTGATATTACATACTGATCAAGGAACATGTTACAGTAGTTCATTTCAGAAAACAGTTATTAAATACTGCTATGAAAATAAGCACATAGACATTACCTGTGTCTTCTAAGATGCCTAGGAGATTAAAGCTGATAGAAAGTACAACTAATATGAGCATCCTCTGGAGCAGGAGTTACAGATGTTTGGGATCAATCTGATGTGAGTCCTTGGAACAGAACTCATATCTTCCAGAAGAGCAGCGGGCACTCTTCACCTTTAAACTATCTCTTCAGTTTTATTACTCAACACACTTTAAGAACTGTTTTTCTTAATTTTTCAAATTATTTTGTAGGTATGTGTATGTATGCATGTACACGTGTACTTGTGCCTCCATAAACATGTGCAGGGAAGAAGACAACCTGCGGGTGCATCTTTTCTCTGGCTCTGAGCACCCATTGGATTGAGCTCAGGTTGTCAGCCTTGATAGAAAGTGCCTTTTCCCATCAAGCTCTCTCACTACCCCCAAGAATCACATTGTAAATCACATAAGGCAACAATGACAAGACATAGTTTCTACTACAGAATCTTATCGGTGAGAAAGATAAAATTATAGCAGAACTTCCCTGCCTTGATTAGCATTGTACATAACATATCACTAGAATACAGAGGAGAAACTTCTGAGAATTCCATCTCTAGACTAGCCCTCCCCCCATAATTGGTATAATTCCATATACATTAACATCAGAGTTGCTTTCTGTTGGAATACAAGCCTCCCAGATGGTAACTGATTAAACTTGACCCGTGTGAACTCTCCAAAGAATTAATTCTGAATTAAGAGATGAATGAAGGGTTTGCTTTTTGAAATTTCTAATTTAGAAGCTCTTTAATTTCACACTAATTTAAGTCAAACTACTTTAAATTGAGACATGTCTCCATAGGGCTGGTCTGTATTAATTGAATACTCACATCGCAATTCTGTAATTGCTGCCAATATTTTAAAATTATAGATATCAGTTATTGTACATGCAGATGAAATTAAGGAAGGACAAAAAAGTGACTGCTTATCATGCATAAATATATTCTTTAGTACTACTAAAAGTTGAACCATTATAATATTGTTATGTCTACTTAACAAAGAAAGAAATTTTAGGGCCAGTGAGATGGCTAAGTGGGTAAATATACTTGCTGCCAATGTTCATGCCCAGAGTTTAATCTCTAAGACCTACACAGTGAAAGAATCCAACCAACTTCTGTAAATTGCACTCTGACTTCAATGTTTACACTGTGTGATATGTACACACACACACACACACACACACACACACACATACCACGGGTATAATAAAAATAATTTTTTTAAAGACCCTGTCTCTCTCTCTCTCTTTTTTAAAGATTTATTTATTTATTTCATGTATGTGAGTACACTGTTGCTGTCTTCAGACACACCAGAAGAGGGCATTAAATCAGATGGATGTGAGCCACCATGTGGTTGCTGGGAATTGGATTCAGGACCTTTGGAAGAGCAGTCAGTGCTCTTAACCGCTGAGGCATCTCTCCAGCCCCAGTATAATAAAATTTTTAAGAATAAATTTTATTGACTTGTTATAATTAATTCTGAAAAACTTGGCATTGCATTTGAAAACCTGTGTTGTTTCTTGAAAAGTAGCCACTAAGAATTATTTTATAAATTATTATAAATTATTAGAAATAAATAATAATAGTTTCTGGTTTGGGCATCTAGCTACATTATCAGGTTATAGTTTTCCATGTACTGGCACATATATACAAATGTGTATCCTGAGGTCATTTAATAGTACTAGCAAATTCATGTAATATTTATTAGCAAAAATGTTCAATATTGATCTGTAAAAATACCATACTGCAATCAATGATTTAATGTTATTTTGTTCAATGATTTCTGATTATTTTTAGAGATAATATTGATAAGATCAAATGTTAATTCAAAATTTGATATATGAAACTAGACTTAGTAAATGACACACACACACACACACACACACACACACACACACACAGAGTTATTTTTCCCCAAATTGTTATATTGGGTCATTGTGTTTTCTATAAAACTTTCTCCAAAATGTTTTATGAAACTTGACAAGGTACTTCACATTTACAATTATAAATAAAACATATGAAACTTTATGGAGGAAATACAAATAAAACATCAAATACTGTGGACAAGAATTATGAAATAAAAGCCACAAATGCAAAAATTAATATTTTACATGAATACGGTATTATTATGTATACAAAGATATGCCTTTGAGTATAATTTGTGATAGAAAGCACTGATGGAATGCAGGGTGTTTCTAGTGTGTGGGAGGCCTTTGGTTTCATTCACCTCAGCATCATAAATTTCATTTTGTAAGATGAAATACAAAGAATATTTAGTAAAAGCTGAATTGATCTATATAGCAAGAATATAAATCTCTTCCTTGTACTTGTTCTAAATGATTTCTGTAAGTACTACGAATGGGAGGAATTGTAAAGGAAATAAACATCCTTCCGTGCAAAACAGGAAAGATAATATGAAAGAACAAACTTTAGAAGAGAAAGATCAAAATTCTTTTCAGAATATTTTTATGTGTGTGTGTGTGTGTGTGTGTGCGAGAAAGAGAGAAAGAGAGAGAGAAAAAGAGAGAGAGAGAGAGAGAGAGAGAGAGAGAGAGAGAGAGAGAGTGTCATGTATGTCTGTGCCCACAGAGGCTAGAAAAAAAGAGTTGGATCCTATGTAACTGAGGTGACTGAGTGATTATGAATCTCCATGTGGATGTTGGGAATCAAACCGAGGTCCTCTACAAGATCAGAATGTTCTTTTAACTAACAACTAAACAACTAAACAACTAAACAACTAGTATGTTAGGTCTAGCACCTAAACAATCTTTTAGATCAAAATTTAAATCTCTAAAACACATTGCATTACATTTCAGCACAACTAGGTAACTTACATGTCAAATATATCCAAAGAAAATGATAATATAAACCATAAGCTGACTACTCAGGCTGGTAAATTTCAACTTAGTTAAGGACAAGTGAATCATAGACAGAGTCATAGTGACCTGCCCCCTGAACCTTCACCCAGCCGATACCCTGTTCTGAAAGATATCTGTACTCTCCCTGAACACCCATGCTCCGGTTCTGATGTCATTCCCTTCCCCACGTCCTGCCTTTTTGTGTTTATAACCCCTGTGTGAATAAGTAAAAATTATGATTTGGTTTTAATAAATAAATAAAAATAATAAAACAAAGAAACAGTGAAACATCAAAAAACCCATAAGCTGGTATTATAAGAAATATGAATCCTACAGAATGTTAGCAAGAACTGGTATCTTACACTTTTTACAGTGTGTGTGTGTGTGTGTGTGTGTGTGTATACCTCTGAGTCCACACAACAGAGCATGTGTGAAGTTCAGAGAACGCTTTCAAAAGTTACTTCTCTCCTTCTGCCATATGACTCCCTAGAATCAAATTCAGATTTCCAGATTTAACAGAAGGATGACTTCTAAGCCCTAACTGACTCAATATCTATTTCAAACAAACAAACAAACAAACAAACAAAACAAATGTCATAAGCTAGCTTTTTAAAATAAAATCAATAAAAAATGAGCAAAAGAGTTGTACATGTTGGCACACGCTGTAATCTCAGAGCTTGTGAGGCTGAGACAGGAGAATTACTGTGGTGTCCAAGACTGTGGGCTAAAGAATAAATCATGTCTAAAGGAAGAAAGGAAGAGAGAGAGGTACAAGGGGTAAATGGAGGAAGCAGGAAGGATGAAGGGAAGAAAAAGTCCAATAAGATTCTAAGACTCTGATTATAAAAATTTCAGGAACATGTTATTTGATGGGAACGTGACTATATTTAAAAGGTCGTCAAAAATTGAGACAGAATAGACTAGTCTAGAATGCCTGTGTATTTTGGGGGACATTTAAGTTTGTAAAGGAAAGAAATATCCTTCCAGGCAAAACAGAAAAGATAACATGAAAGAACAAACTTTAGAAGAGGAAGATCAAAATTCTTTTCAGAATATTTTTATTTATGTGTGTGTGTGCGCGCGCATGTGTGTGTGTGTGTGTTAGAGAGAGAGAGAGAGAGAGAGAGAGAGAGAGAGAGAGAGAGAGAGAGAGACAGAGAGAAAGATGTATGTCTGTGCCCACAGAGGCTAGAAAAAAAGAGTTGGATCCTATGTAACTAAGGTGACTGAGTGACATTATCTTTGGAAAAGAAACATTATTCAGTAAATTTGAAATCAGTCATGAAATTCTAGTGCTTCTCTTCCAAAGAAGAGAGTCCGATGACAGTATATACTACATCATTAAAATGTGTTCACTGGCCAGCAAGATGGTTCAGTGTGTAAGGGTATTTGCTGCTAAGATTGCTGAGCTGAGCTCAGGTTCTAGAGAGAACTGACTCCAGTAAGTTTTTCTTTTATCTCTTCATGTATATTGCTGTTTGCATAAGTATGAGAATGCACGTGCACATGTGAGTGAGCATATACACACACACACAAACACACACAGGATGTGTTCGCATACACATACACACACATGCATATACACACAAACACACACATGAAAGGAAGGAAGGAGGAATGGAAGAAAAAGAAGACAAAAAAGAGAAAAGAGAAGAGAAAAGGAAAGGAAAGGAAAGGAAAGGAAAGGAAAGGAAAGGAAAGGGAAAAGGAAAGAAAAGAATTCACACATGTGACAAGTAGCTCTGCTTTAGTAGCTAAAGCCCTAGCATGACAAAAATCTACAAGACCCAGATATGGATAAGTGTTGTCTTTCACCTGTTTCCCTCTGGGACACCTGGAAACGGATCAAGTGGAAAATCACATGGACTTTAATGAACCTGAGAAATAAAATAAAGTATCAAGATTGACAGACAAAAAGACTATGAAATCATTTCATAAAGATAAAAAGAAATGAATTGGCTATAAAAACAATACATTCATAGTACAGCTATGCAAAGGGACAGAGGATCAGAAGCAAAGCACAAGAGAAGATTAGGTTTCTTCTGGAGAAAGGAAGAATCCATAGTGAGGTCAGTGTGTAGAGAGAAGCACTTGCTGGGATTTCAGCAATGTCAGTTACTACTCAGCATCTTAAGTGCTGTGGGTAAGACTTATATGCCCTACTAGTAGTATTTTTACCTATGAAGTATAATAGGCAATTTGGTAATAAATCAGGATACTTTCTAGCTAGCTGAACAAGAACATGTTTACATCCTGATATAGAAAATCTTTACCTCTCTTTCTTTCTTTCTCTTTCTTTCTTTCTTTCTTTCTTTCTTTCTTTCTTTCTTTCTTTCT
>NW_021604591.1:5725216-5733400 GCF_004785775.1 Grammomys surdaster
TCTTTCTTTCTTTCTTTCTTTCTTTCTTTCTTTCTTTCTTTCTTTCTTTCTTTCTTTCTTTCTTTCTTTCCTAGCTTGTTTATTTCTGTGAGAGAGACAGAGATAGAAACTGAGACAGACAGACAGAGGAGTCAGAGACAGAGAGAGACAGACAGAGACAGAGAGACAGAGACAAAGAAAGAGGTGTGCATGTGTATGCACACTCGCCTTATGGGTACATGGGTTTGAGGGCACCTTTACCTTCCTATATGTGATAGCAGAGATTGACCAAAGGTCAGGTGTTCAATCCATCTCCAGTTTATTTACTGAAACAGTGTCCCCTCTAGAGTCTTAGGTCACACCAAATTGCCTAGTCTGGTGGACAGCTTCTTCTAGGTTTCTCTTTCTGCTTTGGAAGCACTAGGATTACAGAGAGGCAGTGATGCCCACCTAGGTTTTCTTGGATACTGGAGATCTAAGATAATTTCTCAAGTGTGAACTGCAAGCCTCATTGACCAGTGAGCCATTCATTTTACCAGTCTGCAACTTCTTCCATTGTTATGGGGTGCAAGAAGATGGTCACATTCATTCATGTTTTGACTTTAGAAGTGTTGTCAAAATCCATGCTCACATCCTGAAGAGAACCTGAGAGTCAGGGTGAAGACTGGATGGAGATTTTCCACTGGGCAATTTTTTGTACCTTAAATCATATTAATGATCATACTATTCAATTATAAATAAATAAAAATAAGTACTTAAGCCTCAAGCAGAGCAAGAATGTTGTCTTATATACTGACTGATATGGAAAATCTTATCGAGTAGGTAATTAATGTTTGTCTTCTAAGGATTTAGAATTACAGAGGTTAAAAACAACCTTCATATCACAGAATAGTGTGAAATTCAGACCTTTTGTGAATATTTATTGGCCAACAGTTCCATGACCAGATGTGCTAATCTTTGATAATTTGGTTTTAAAAATAAATTTATGCCAAGCTCATCATATTCATTTATAGGTTATGGCTGAAGGAGGAAAATCAAATGGAGGCGTAGATCTATCAATAAAAAAGTACAGTGTTAGAATGGCACAAATAATGATGACATACTGACAAGAAAAACAGGACAATGAGGTGGTGAGATGGGGCTGGGCTGGGGGTTGTAGTAGTGTGGATCAGATTGAGAATGCCTAAGAAGGAAAAGAGTGATTGAGCCCAGTAGAAATTTAGAGAAAAATTGTTGCAAGCAGTTGAGCCAAAACCCTAAAACTAAGGTTGGCCTTCAGACTCCCAGAGTTCAATTACCTGATGTAAACTTGATGCATGCTATTGCACTTCTTATGGGGAGAACAAGACATCTTATTTGCAAGGCTTGCATGAATAAGGTATATAATAATGGAAAACATATATGTAAATTCTGATCATATTTTTTTCTGTATTTGAACACAGTAGGGACTAGGGAGGTAACTAGCTGGTATAGTGTGTGCTATGCAAGCACAAGGACACTCAGCACACAAGTAGTACTGTTTCAGTCTCTTGATTTATTATAAGACCATTTAAACTGTGGATCTCTTTCTGGTTTAGCATTAGTGGTTCTAGAACATTGTCAATTTTCTTTAGCTTTTGTAACTTAATATGGTATTAGTTTTTAAAGTAATTCTTTAAATATTTTTTAAATTTAAACTTAAATTTAAGTTCTTTAAATTCTTTTAAATTTTTTTCATCTCTGATTTGATAAATTTGGGTTTCCTATTTTTTCCTGGTTAATTGAGCTAAAGGTTTGTTCATTTTACTCATCCTTTTTTTTTAAGTAAAAGCCCTTTGGTTGATTCTTTGTATTGTTTTCTTTGTTTAATTTTTTAAATTTTCTGCTTTTATTTTATTATTATTTATTCTAAGCTTCGGGATTTGGGTTTACTTTGTTTTTGTTTTTCCAAAGTGTTGAGTTGCATCATTAAGTCATTTACATGTGCCTGTAAAAGTAGTTGAATATGGTGGGATAGATTTGTAATCCCAGAGCTAGGAAGGTGGAGACAGGACGACCCCAGGGACTGGCTGGATACTCGGATGTCCAATGTACTTGATGAGTTCCACACAAGTGAGAGACCTTATCTCAATAAACAGGATTGATGCTGAAGAGAAGGCTCAGCAGTAAAGAGCAATTACTGTTTGTCAAGAAGAGCCAGGTTCTATCTTAAGACTAAATCTGTCAGCTCACTACTGCCTGGAAATCCAGTTCCAAGAGATCTGACTGCATGTCATTGGACACTGTGGCCATCTGCACATAATTACACATACCCATACATATGCATGCACATGCACATAATTAAAAAATAAACTCTGAAAAAGAAAAATGTTGTGGACATCTCCTTATGAACAACATGGATTTAGGGAATTTAGGGTTTATCTCTGGCCTTCAAATACATGTACACATATACACACATGTGCTTCTATACACATGTACATAAATGAACACACACACACACACATACACACACACACAATTGGAGAAGGCTTTCTCTAAGTATTACCCAATGTTTGTATTCTCATTTAAAGAAGTAACATAAATCGTCAGCATGCATAAAGGAAACAAGACAGTAAATATAAAACAGGTAAAGTGATAAAAGGAAAAAAACATCGGGCCTCAGTCTACCTGGGTGGATGTGCAAAGGAAGAAGAACAAAGTCTGTAGCTCTCAACCCTAGAAGTTATGCTGTGGTAAGGGCTTAAGTTGTTTGCATCTTCCCTCTGTGCTCTGCTGCTTTCCTTGACCTTGCAAAAGCCATTTGGTATCTGCTCATGATCTGTGAAAACAAAGGCAATGTTCTCTTTCCTCTCTGGATCCTTTGTGGTAATTTAGTGACTTTAATATTTCACACCAACTACTATGCCCATTGCCTTTGTTCTCCAGGCTCACACCACTGACCTAATAATGGACCCAATGACAGTCATGTCTATAGCCACTTGCAACAAAAGAGTCTCCCTTGCCTCATATTGCAGGATAATGAAGAGAAATTACAAGTGGTTAGAGAGATGCAGCTGCTGAGGGAGGATCTGCGGACAGAATAAAAGGAACAGTCTTGCTGATGTCCTTATAAATGTGCTCCTGGCCTAACGGGAGAGGAAGCATGCTTCCTAGTTCATTTTCCACATTAGTGTAATGAGAAGAAATAGACAAACTGCCAGAGGGTTCATCTGGCTAATGTTTCAGAAGGCAGACGTGGCACAGCTCCTGCTAAAAGGGGTTAAAGGTGAGCAAAAATATATATCATTATAAGTTGCTTCTCTTGGCCTTACAGAAAAGCAGAATAGTGCCAGGTTGGAGAGTGGGTTTGTGAGGACACTAACCACTTAGAGTTCATTTCTTCTACTAGATTCTGATTTTTTTTTTGGAAAAAAAATTTATTGTAATGAAACTCTGCTGTGTGGGATATATCTGGTATGTCTGTCGAGCCTAGCATTATGCTTCCTGTTGCTATAGATAGGTCCCTGGAGGCTCAAATAAATACTCATTTTTGAGATTGCTCATTCAATCTACTTTCAAAATTCAATAGTGATGATTCATTTTTTAAAAGCTAAATAACTACTCTTCAATATAAGGAACATGCTCCCTTAGGACTTGGACAAGGAACAAATGAGTGTAATACAAACATGCAGTAAAGATTTGTCCTTGCATGTAGACTAGAAAACTGCTGATTCCCAGCATGAATGCTCTGCAGTGCAACTGTGGAGTGACTGGGAAAGGACTGTGCTTATTAGGCTAGGCACTACAGACCCTCTGGGAATAGAGGTTGGCTATAATACATTTACCTGGTATAATTTTATATGTGTCTCACCGTCATTAGCTATTCTTGACAACTCCCTGAAAGTGCAAAGTGAATTTGTCTGTTAGATGCTCGAATAGGAAGTCAGAAAATATGTGCCTCCCCAAATGTGTGGGGTGATTATCCATGGCTGAGCTTGTTCTGAGACAAAAGATATATGTCGGTTTATGCACACTAGGTCATTATCCAAGCTCTGCAGTTGAGAGCAACATTAAACATTTATTGAGTGTTTTGTACTTTTAAATGACTGATATCTTGGCCTAAGCAATTGTGTAGTGCATGAATGTGCCTGCAACCAAGCCTAAGGACCTGAGTTTGATCCCTGGAACCCATTCGGTAGAAGGAGAGACCTAACCTCTGCAACTTGTCCTGTAACCTGTAAATGTAGATCATTAACACACACATACACACACGCATGGGTCACATTCTCTAAAGCAATGCATAACTCAGAAGCCTACCCCAGCATGGATGACAACTCATGAAAGCTTTATACCTTCATGACTTGTAGGCAACTCACAGAGTAGAAACTCTTCTCTTCCCAACCATTCTTATTGCTAATATGACATCAGGGAGAAGGAAGAGCCTGTGAAACTTGTAGGATCCAGGAGCTTCTGAGATTTCTTAGGTTGGTTCACCACCTGAGCCTGTTAAGTTTCCTATTTTCTAAGTTAATGATAGCCTCCCTCCAGGATTGAATATTTTGGTTTGGTGGAGAATGCTGTAAACCTACTTATTTTAAACTTAACATTTCACTAACAACCTATGTTACAATGTGAGTATGCATGAACTGAAAAAAAAAAATTCCTAGCATTGAGCATTATTGGCTTGCTGTACCAAGTTCTTATCTTAGGGCAAGAAGGGGTTAAAGATACGAGGGTCTGACATGAAATTGTGAGTAAATACTTGATCCACTGTGCACATTACTGAAATTTACCCATTTACGCTCAGTCGAACATAACCAGAGAACCACTCTAGTGATAACCACATTTAAAACACACAGTAAAAGTGGTCCACAATTGATCTTACCTAACTTTTTCAGCATAGTAATTGAAAGCTTAGAATAAAATAAATACCCGTGAGCAAAGTGTTTGAAGTTTCTGTTGGTTTGGCTGGGTCTTGAGTATGATGTGTGGTATGTTGACATTGTCAGATAGGAGCCAGTCATAAAAAGGTCTGGAAAAGAGTGTCCCCAATACAACCTGAGCAATCTATCTGATTTGTGCAACGGTTTAACCTATTATGAAACCTTGACCCAGCAATCAGTGTGAAAGAATGAAATAGCAATTTTTTTTTTTTTAAATCTTAGCTCATTCGGGGCAAGATGCTTTCATTGGTATGTTGTGAGATCCCTCTATAAAATTACCAGCAGTCATAAAAGGTGAAAAGCCACTTCTTGTTTAAACTGGTTGTGTTTATGAATATTCATTAGAGGGAGGTAAAATCAAGAATCAGCTTATTCTAAAATCAACATTCAGGGCAGAAAAGGAGTGACTCAGCAGAATGTAATAACAAAAAGACATGATTGCACTTGACCTCTGGATGACCTTGGCCAGTCATCTGATTCTTTGAGTGTATTTTTACTTCAATAAATTGGTGTATTTTTTTTAACTCTTCTCGATGAGGATGCAAGGAACACACACACACACACACACACAGTATCTACAAAATATATGTGGTAAAACCAATACAAAATCAATACATAAATGGATGATTGTGGGAAAAAATGTTCCCATCTACAGTTTCATAAAAGGAAAGTGAGTATGATTATGAGCAGAAGTGGTGATGGCTTCTTAAGGAAACAATTCTAGATCTTCCAATTGCTTCCAGGAAAAAAAAAATGAGCATAGAGAAATAAGGACAAAGATAAGCAGCAAGCACAGAGTTTGCAAGAGTCTGCACCAGGTCCTCTGTGTTTATGTCATGGCTGTTAACTTGGTGCTTTTGTGGGGAAGCGAGTATAACGCCAAGGTTTTTTGGTTGCTCTTGGGACTCTTTTACTCCTATTGGGTGGCCTTGTTCAGCTTTGATACGAAGGCTCTTGCTTTGTCATAGTGAACCTTGTTTTGTTTAGGTTGGCTGTTCTCTCTTGAAAGCCTACTTTTTTCTGGGGGGAATGGAGTGGGAGAAGGTCTGGGGGCCAGGGGAGGTTGCTGGGGACAAAGGTGGGAAGACTAGAGGGAAGATAACTGTGGTGGGAATGTATTATATGAGTGAGAGGAGAATATTTTCAATTATTAAAAGATAACACAACAATTTAATTTTATTCGTTTCTTTTTAAACACATATCTTACTATATAGAACTGGCTGACCTGGAACTTATTATGTATTAGGCTTTCTCAGAGATTTAGCTGCCTCTACCTCCATAGTGCTGGGATTCCAGACTTGTATTGATACTTCCATTTCCTGTTTGAAAACACTACATTCATGTACTTGCCGCATCCATGCTGTGAAAATACACCATATTGACTTTGGGCTGTAAGACTTGATTTTGTCAATGGGATGGTACTAATCTCAATAGTCTCTCATCTGTCATTAAAATTTTTCATGGCTTTAAACAATGTTTCATAATGCCTCAACTCCATAGTTAAAGCTATTAAAATATGAGGTCATAATAGTATACTTAATTGTATTTTCAGCTTCAGTTATAGTGAGTTTATCTGTCCAGCCAAATATAGCTTTGCATTGCTCAACAGATTAAGAGTACAAGCCATGAGGCTGGACAGATTGCTCAGGGGATAAAAGTACTGGTTGTTCTCATGGAGCTTCTACTACACATGCTGCTGCTACCAACTACCCATAATCCCGGTTTCCATCTTTAAGATAGCCTACTGTCAATCATAAACAAAAGTAACTTTGTGCTATAAAGTTTTTAATGAAAAAACTCAGATTACTTAAAGGAAATTACCTCTTGGCATGTTTTATAGACACAAACAAATATAAACCTACAGTATGAAACTCATAAGTGAAGAAATAACTAAACTTGCTAGATCTCATGGAAATAGGACTGATTGGTTATTATTTCCTAGTTAACTGGATATAAAATTGTAATTTTAATTTATTCCTTTTTTGTTTTAGCATTGCAGGACATGCAGAAATAATTTACTTTTCATTGTTCAATTAAATTAGTGTTGAGTATTTTCCAAAAAATTCAGTTTTTGAAGCCATCCAAAATGGAATCACCCCAGCAATGAATAAAATGTAAAATGTCCACTTCCTAGAGTCTAAAAAGTAATTCACCTGTCTAAATGCCCTCCAGTGAATGCAGTGATGGGAATAATATCAATGTCAGCTTGTTACGGTCTCTCTATAAGCTAAGTGCTCTATTTACATTCTTCATAGTTCTCTTCACTTAGCACACTCATATTTTGAGTACACTTCGCTTTTTTTTAAAAAACAAAACAAAACAAAAACCTCCATTTTAGGGACTGGAGAAATGACTCAGCCACAGAGTGCTTTCTGCTCTTTTTTTTCTGGGCTAGATTCAATTCTCTATGCCTACACGGGGTGTCTCGTAGCTCTTTTGTTACCCTACAGAAGATTCTACAAGTTTTTCTGGGCTCCAAGAGTGTCAGACACACAGTTAATACACATACATATATATAGGTACTTACACAAAATAAAAAACAAATAAATGGTTAAAAAGCCACACAGTTGACATAAAACACTATATCTGGCCATCATGAAATAGGGTAGTGACTTATGTGACCTGCCATGCATCCCAGATTATCCCAGCCAACAATGTCATTATCTCAACACTTTCAGAAGATGTGCCAACCCCTCTGTTACCTACAGACTCAGCCATGTTTTGCTTTGTTTCTATAATGATTGATGGTGTTAAGTGGAACAGCATCGAAAACCTTGTTAACAACACGATATATTTAATCTATTACTTTTCCTTGATCTCAGAAGTCAGTCTGACATATAAGGAAATTAGATTAATCTGACATGATTCATTCTTTATAGAGTCTTGTTTATTACTCCCAGTATGAGCTAGCTGGTGTTCATCTAGCTGTAGCCAATTGATTTTTGATGATAAACCTGATCTTCTTTTTCTTTCTTGCATTAAAATTTCACTAAGATATGCTAATAGTTTTTAATTCCTATTGTGGTTTGGAGGATGGATATTACACTGCACTACTTTATTAAGAATTCTTCTAATTTAGTTTCTTGATTTTCTCTAACTTTGAAAGTTATACATATATTCATTAAATTAATATCTTCTTCAGGAGATGCTGTTGGTAAATTGGGGGAAATGGAGCAGAACACATAAAATCAAGACTCAGTTTCCTACCCATTTATTTATTGCCATTATGACTAATGTAACACTGCTTTTCTTTTTTTAAATTCTGCTTTAGATATGCTTTTATAACAAAATAATATATATATAC
>NW_021604591.1:5733500-5752320 GCF_004785775.1 Grammomys surdaster
ATATATATATATATTTCATTATTCAAATGTTTGCATGCCATTTGTTTCCTTTGGATTTACTTTTATGGAAAGAAGCAAGACTGTGAGACATATATTTGAGATTCCAGGCTCAGTGTAGAAAGACACTTGCAGCTTATCTAAAAGCCGAGTTTGGTCTCTAGGATACATGTGGTGCAAGGGAGAACTAGCCCCCATATATTGTCCTATCTTCATGAACATGGTCACGTAAGTTCTCACAAACACAAACAAACACGCATATTCACAGCCAAACACATACATAGCATACACACATGCAAGCACACACACATGCATACAAGCTCACATCCATGGATCCACATGCGTGTGCACACACATGTGCACACATGTACAAACACACACAAACACATTTCACATTCTTTCCCCTATGATAAGTATATATGTCATTTCCTTTGCCTACAAGAACTTATAATATTACTGAAAATAAAATTGGTAATTTAAAGTTATATTCATATTTAATCAAGCAGTATTAAAAAGGTCTGAACAACTTGGTAAAAATCCTGCTAAGTGCTCATAGTTTTATTAAATTCCATATGATGGGTCACAAATTCCTGTTTAGTTACTTTGAAGGTGGGAGTTGGTACTTGAACATTGTTTCTAGGGCAGGTAAAAAGTAAGATGTTGAATCATTTCATTTATTTTACATTTATTCTCTTTTTAGTAACCTGACTAATTTTAAAGATGTTTACTCAGTAAAGTAGCTCTCTGATATTTGTGGCCGTCTTAGTCATTTTTAGTCTCCTATTGCCTATTGTAAGATCAGATTTTATAACACAGTGAGTGGCTTTTACCACCATTTTTACTCAGCCACTTTCTATATGTTATTTGACAGGAAAAAGCTTCTCTCCAGCTTTCTAGACATTGAAAATACACAAAACCAATAAGTATGGGAAGAAAAATGAATGACATCAGATGACAGTCAACAATATCCGATTATATAGAAACCAACTGTGCACAAGAGAGGGGAGTCATTGTGTCTCCGAAGCAGACAACAGTGGTATGGGCACAGAGGAAAGAGGCTGGAGGACTCTCTGATGTTCCTTCAGTGTTTACAACCAAACGTTCATGGTCCAGTTTCCATCTTGCTTGTTGATAATTCCCTTCCACCCCATGTGCAGGATTCAGTCACTCATTCAGTACTATTGAGAACCGCCTAATCTAGCAGCAATTAAAAATTCCTAAATCCAGGAAACAATGTAAGCTGGGAGTGTTTGACACAGCTCTAGTTATGCATTTAATATGTTTTTTATTTACTAAATATTCTGTATTTTTTATTTAATTTTTTGATACTCCTAGTATAATACTTATAGTCTTCCATTTTTCAAAGAAGTTATTTTTATGTCTTTTTTCATAGACTTATTTTTATTTTATGTGTAGGAGTGCTTGGCTGCATGTATTTTTGTGTGTGCAGTGCTCCTAGAGGTCAGAGGAGGACTTCCGAATCTCTGGAACAGGGGTTACGGATGACTGTGTGATGTCTTGTAGATTCAAGGAACTGTCCTAATCACTGTGTAACCTCTTCAGTTTCTCCTGCTACCTTCATGTCTGTTCAGTCATACAGTTCTTCTCAATCTCTCTTCATAGCTCATAAATGCTGTGGTTTACTTCTCCAGATATCAGTCAGTGGTTCTTAGCAACTGTTTACACTCCTTTGATGCTTAAGCATTGTTTCCGTGGGTTATCTGTGGCAATCTAGTGTAATAGTCATCACAACCTTGGACATTCACTTTCTACCTTAGCAGACAGTGAGTTTCCAGTAATCTGAAATGTTCACACAGTCACATGAAGTTACAGCAGCAGAAAGAAGTGTGTGTGTTTGTTGGGGGGGTTGGTAACAAAAACCTCAGCTCAAAAAATTTCAAGCACTCAGTTGACTAGTTACAGATCTTTCTTCCCGTTTGTTGCTGGAGGCAGAATGCATAAGGCACACTCATTATATCTGGGGAAAAGAATCCAGGATCACTGAAAACCCATCAGAGAATGGTTTATTATATCAGTGTCCAGTACCATGAATCACTGAAGATAACACCATTGATCATGTTCTCTAAGTAACAGAATCTTAATAAAGAGCTTACATAAATAAAAGTATGTTTTTTGAATATTACTCCAAAAGAAGCTTAGAATCATTAGGTTTATTTTGTTTAAGGGATTTATATTTATTTGTGTGTCTGTGTGTGTGTGTGTGTGTGTGTGTGTGTGAGAGAGAGAGAGAGAGAGAGAGAGAGAGAGAGAGAGAGAGAGAGAGTTATTTTTATAATGTCAAGATAGCATCAGATCCTCTGGAGTTGGAATCAAAGGTAGACAGGTTGTGAGCCTCCAGATGTTGGTGCTGGAAACTGAATTAGAGACCTCTTGGGAGAGCAACCCTTACTCTTAACCTCTGAGAGATCTCTCTATTCCCATATTCCCATGTTTATTTTCTAACACTCTTCCCTTCCTCCAAAAAACCAAGACAACTTTCAGAAATCCCCCTGTTGTGTGTCTTTTGAGAAGGAAGAGTAGAAAACTGTATTAGATGATTTTTTTGAATTGCACCCCTCCCTGACAGCTAGAATATTTTTATTTAAGTTGTTTTCCAAATCTCCAATAATTGTAACCAGTATTTAAATTTTGTATTCTCTTTTCAATGGAATGATTAAAATCCTAAGGAACTTTATGTGTTTTTCCCCATTGGGCTTGTTAGTGCTAAGTGAGTTTCTTTGAGGTGTTAGGGGTATCAACCCAAATGGGACCTAAGTAACACTTCATTATAATTCATCACACTTTATCATAATTATTTAATGATTTGCTGGGTAGGGTTCAATAAAACTTGAATGTGGCAAACAATAAATGTGTGTGTGTAAACGAGGCAGTAGATTTACTACTTCTTGTGTGTTAGATGATACACAGTCTCAAATTCCAATTGTTAAATGCAGGGTCACCAGTCTAGCATGATCTTGGGAAGTGATAGAAAGCTTAGGAGGCAGAGCCTTGAGGAACATAGTCACAACACTGGGGTCATGCTTTTTCAAGGAAATTGGGATTTCTGTCTTTTCTTTTCTCCTTGCTCTTTGGCTTCTATGAAATAAACACCCTTCTCAACACGGCTTCCTGCTGCAATGTTCCGTGATGCCTTTCTCTCAATGCAGCAGGGATATGAGACTGTAGATTGAAATTGTGAGATTGTGAAGAAACATACCTTTCTCCAGTTTAATTGACTGTTTTTTTCCTTATTTATCTCAATGATGTGAAATTTGCTAGTAAGTAGGTGACAGAAATATGAATTAATAATGTGAAATGGAAGGGCTAAAAAGAGTTCAGCCAAGCAAGAAGATCTGAATTTGATCCTCATAACCTAACGAAAAGAGCATCACATCAAGGAAGCTCATGCTTATAACCCCAGGGCTTGGTAGGCAGAACAGGAGAGTCCCTAAAGCTCATTGGACAGCCAGTCAACCACATACACTTACCAAGTTTTGTCTCCATCTGGCTGAACCAGATATTATCCTTTGGCTTTAAATTGCTACTGCACGCCACACGCACATGCCCTTGTTCACTCACAAGCACCCATACATATGTACACACCCCACACTGATAAGTGTGGAGGAGAAACACAAAGCATAGCTAGAATTTATTAGTATTTATTTAATAGGGTTCCCAATATTTCTTTCACTGGACGAACACAAAGATAATATTAATGGACAGATGAGTAGACATTCAAAACATATTTTATTATGTTTTAATATTTTAGTCAAATTTATTAGTGTTTACATGAATTTATTAGAAAAATGTGAACTTGATGTGAAACACAGACATATTGCTGAACTTCAGTATGACAGTTTTTTGGAGAGAATATTAATTTGAAAATTGTTTTGAAGTGAGGGATCCTGGGATGTTCCAAAGACTAGAGTCATGTTGTCTAGACATCATACCAAAGTTTCTCATGTTTTCCATTAATTTAGTACTTCCAGTTATTCCAATATGGAACTTTTTACTACAAAAAGAACAGAAAATTCCATGTCTATTTCCTTTCCCTTTCAACTCTTTGATTTCCACTTTCCATTTTCACATGTTCTAGAAAGATACTATCTACATTATCTGGTCTTCCTGTTGTCATTCAAGTAACCCTCCTTCTGTAGACTTCATTCCTTCACTATGTACTTCCTAAGATCTACCTGTGTGAATATATTTATCACACAAAATGCTCAATGATCACTTTGCCTTTCACCTTTTCCACCCAGAGTTGCATATTCTACCACAGATTTTTTTCTTTCTTTTTGAGCTAACCTCTACTCTTCCAGTGATTCCTTTGTATATTGATAGCATAGATGAGAAGGACCATGATAAGCAATTGTATCTGGATATTCCTGATGTATCATTAGAGTCCTTTCTTCCCTGGGTCTCAAATAAAATACTTGCACAGAAAAAGTACAAATCATTACTATTTATTTGTTGCTGATATAAAATGCATTCCAAAGGGAGGAGAAAAAAAGTAAATGAAAATGATTTAAAAGCAAGTTCACTTGCAGCCAAGATACCAGGAAGATTATTTTTCTGTAGTATAAATGTGACTGATGGCTTTACTGGAATATACAATCTAAATTGTTCCCATCTGTGAAAGGTCTGTATTAATATTATTAGCAAACATTTGGGATTTATTTGATGTGTGATAAGCTAAAGCATCATAAAAATAAAACACAGGTTGATCTTCATTTTAGAAATGAATAAAAGTAATAAAAAGAATGAAATATGCAATATTCTAGGTGACATATTTTTGCATAGTTTAGAATAATTTCATCTCAGAGCAATGCTTGGAAGAAAATAATTCATCCACACAGAAGTGGCACCTCTATCAATAATTACTATGCCTCTCAGTTCCAATTTTAGTAACATTGATAATAAAAAAAGGAATAACAACATATTTTTATTGCTATTAACTCATTGGAGTACACATACTTTTAATGACTATAATTTTAACAAGTGTGATGCCGTTGGTCTCTGGAAGATTCTCACAAACCAAATGAATGTTAGGAGTCAGAATTTTAGTGATAAGAGTTATAAGAACACTTAAAGGCCAAATAGGAAGTCTCAAAATAATTTCTAACATTCTAAGATTTTAAAAAATTTCTAAAGCATGATGTGTAAACCTAGAAAAGGGCAAAATAGAAAGTAAATTCATATTGAGAGAATTCTCATGTTCATGTGCACACACTTTCGAGGTTATTCTCAATTTTCACCTTAATGTAGAAATTAAAGCATCTAATGACTTTCAAGAGAAAAAAGAAATAATCTCCCCTTGGGACAAGCTTCATTATTGTTTGTTAGATGCAGTAGCCATCCCTGAAACCCTATATATGCAAGAGATAGAATTGGACACAGCAAGTATATTTATACATTTGTGCATATATCCATATATGTAACAATAACAATCAAATAAAGGAGGCTATCAACTTGAAAGTGGAATCGACTTAGAAAAAGGAGGTGGGCAGTAATAGAATTCTATTTCAGTTAAAAATATGTTAAAACAAAAAATGCCACTCTTCACTCATCTCTTGTTAACCATCTCGACTGGGTATCAATAATAAATCAACTAAATCACAATGATTACTGTTACTATTGCTATTGCTATAACGAAACACCAAGACTTAACAACATGGATAGGAAAAGATTTATTTAGCTTATGCTTCCACATTCATATTTGTCATTGAAGAAATTCTGAACAGGAATTCCAGCAGAGTAGGAATCTGGAGGTAGGAGCTGATTCAGAGGCCACGGAGGAGTTGCTACATAGCCTGTTTCTCAATAGCTTGCTCAGTCTGCTTCCTTATAATACCTACGACCACCTTCTGCATCCTCGGGAGGCCTGTTGCCACGTAGGGCTGCCAGGTGGGACCCCTACCTTCCAGCCCTGTCTTCCCCCACACATCAGCTGTAAGATGGCAGAGGTAAAGGCCACCCTGTCCCCTGTGCATTCCGTTTCCATTTCCAGGCCTGCTGTCATAAAAGACTACCTAATGAGACCCCCTTCTCCTCAATTTCCTTCCTGTTGGGTTGTCCTCCCCCTTCCCACCCTCAGGACAAATCAAGTATCTGTAAGCTCCACTTTGCCCCTGTGTGCTCCATTTCCCACACAGCTCTGACTCTGCTGCAACCCAGAGGCCTATTGGAACAGGAGATAACCAAGTGTCTTTTACACCCCTTACACCCAAATCCGCTGCCTCCTAGATCCCCTTACCCCACTGGGCAAGTCCAGCAGCAGCAAGCTCCACCCTGTCCCCTGAGAGCTTCAGTTCCCAGACCACTGCCCTGCATACATTACTGGTGGCCTGTTGCAGTCAGAGACTATCATGTGAGAGCCCTCCTACCCAATGCTTTGCCTGCTGGTCCTCCAAAAGCACCCCCAACAGTGGTAAATTGAAGTTGTTTCTCTGCACTCTATTTTCTGCCCATGACCACCTGTATTACCAGAAGACTACCAACACCAGGAACAACTAGATGGCTAAAGGTCATCATAAGAACACTGTTAGCAAGAACCAGGGCAATATGACACTACCAGAACCCAACTATCTTACTATAGCAAGCCCTGAATATCCTAACTCAGCTGATGCACACACAAAAAAAAATGACCTTATATCCAACCTTGTGAGGATGTTAGAGGCCTTTAAAGAAGAAAGGAATAAATCTCTTAAAGAAATATAGGAAAATATAATCAAACAGGTGAAAGAAATGAATAAAACTTTTCAAGACACGAAAATGGAAATAGAAGCAATAAAGACAATACAAATTGAGGGAATCCTGGAAATGAAAAACGTAGGTCAGATAACAGAAATTATAGCCACAAGCATGAAGAAGAGAATACAAATGGTGGAAGAGATCATCTCAGGCATAGAAGACATGCTAGAAAAAAATAAAACATCAGTCAAAGAAAATCTTAAATCTAAAAGGCTTTTAACATAAAACATCCAGGAAGTTTGGGACGCTATGGAAAAAACAATCCTAAGAATAATAGGAATTGAAGAAGCAGATTCTCAGCTCAAAGAGCCAGAAAATATCTTCAACACAATCAAAGAAGAAAAATTTTGTAACCTAATGTAAGAGATAAACTTTATAAATGTATAAGAAGCCTCCAGAACACCAAATAGATTGGACCAAAAGAAACATTCTCCTGGCACATAATAATCAAAACACTAAATGTACAGAACAAAGAAAGAATATTAAAAGCTTCAAGGGTAAAGACCAAGTAATTTATGAAGAAAAAACCTATAAGAATTAGAACATATTTCTCAACAGAAACTTTAAAAGCCAGAAGGGTCTCGGCAGAGGTCATGACGACTCTGAAAGACCACAGATGCCAGCCCAGTCTGCTATACCCAGAAAACCTGTCAATCAGCATAGACGAAGAAAACAAGATATTTCATGGGAAAAAAAAGTTTAAAAATGTCTTTCAACAAATCTAGCCCTAAAGAGAATACTAGAAGAAAAAACCTCCAATGTAAGGAACAAAACTACACCCAAGAAAATACAGGAAATAAATAACCTCCTACTAGCAAAACCAAAAGAAGGGACACACACACACACACACACACACACACACACACAGTACTAACATCAAAGTAACAAGAATTAACAATCATTGGTCATTAATGTCTCTCGACATCATTGGACTTATTCCCCAATAAAATGACACAGGCTGACAAAACGGATATGGAAACAGTGTCCATTGTTCTGCTATAGCCTGATCTTATGGAGATATCTTCTTAATTAGTGCTCCCTCCTTAATTAGTGCTCCCTCCTCTCTATCAGGTTGACATAAAACTGGCCAGCACAGTTATTATATGCTTCACCTGTTACAGAGTGTAATAAACTGTGTTACCTTTACACATTTTCTTAACAACCATTCTTGAGACATTTTAATAATTCTGATGCCCTCAGCAGTTTTGTAGATGTTCATTTCCGGTCTTAGTACTATGAGTGCTGAAATTCAGTCACAGTGTTATTACTATTTAACATTGTATCGTGGACTTAACATTTACTATTCATTATTGAAGTTAAAATAAATTACATGCATTTTAGAAATAGTTTCTGACTAAATATAAATAGCCAAAAAAACATTTATGAAGAATATATTTAAAATTCTAGGTATGAGTTACTTGACTGTAATTTGGAAAAGTATTATTTTCACAAAAAATAATGACTTATTTTTGTTTAGAAGAAAGTAACATAATGACATAAAATTTTAAACTAATGAAATGTATGCCATGGTGTAAGGTGTTTTTTGTGCTGGTTAGAATAAACTATAATTCTTTACTTATTTTTAAATTTATGTGCATGTGTATATACATCTGTACATGTAGTGTGTGTGTGTGTGTGTGTGTGTGTGTTTGATTAAAGGTGTGTACTTATAAGGGTATTGGATTCCCTGAATCTCGAGTTACAGGCTGCTGTGTGCCTCCACACATTGGTGCTAGATGCCAAGCTCAGGGTCTCTGGAAGAGCAGCAAGTATTTTAACTACTGAGCAGTCTTTCCAGCCTAACATATAGCATAATGTAAATGAACATATGCACATACACACTTGAATAACAACAAATCATTAAATTGTGATTATAACCTATAATACAATTAATATAATATAAAATCACAATGTATTATTGTTTATTATTGTTATCATTATTATTATTTTGCCATTTAACACAGTTTACACCTACTCAGAAACTTCATAGCACAGTGGCCTTGATTCATTATTTTCTGGCTATTTTCTCAAATGTCTGGTTTTCCATCACTGGCCCATTTTTTGGTTGCTAGAAGAGATATTTTCCTTTTTCTCTGTCTCCCATTGCTGTATGAGACCTAGATGCTAGCTAAATGTAAAGCTAGTCCTGCTCTCAATGTGTAAATGATGAATAGATCAATTAATCAGTCCAGCACAGAACCTGGAATGTCGAACTCATGCTTAAATAAGGCATGCCCTACCCATCCTCGACAAGCAAAGAAACACACTTAATTAATTAATGAAGTACAGAGAAAGGAGCTAATTTATGTAGCTCTAGCGAGCTCTTCTCAGCAATAGCTATAAAAATCATTTTCCATGTCATTTTTCTGAGACTTCATCAAATATAAATCTCCAAAATGGAAGAACGAGCATAAGGATGCGATGCACAGAAGAACATTTGTTAGAGCAGAGAACAAGTAAACAAGCCTGCTCATAATTAATGCATCTCCTTTCGATTTAGTCTCACTGTCTTTCAAAATGCATGCCCTAGTTTTTTTTTTTTTTTTGCTTTTCTGCATGTCCCTGTATGTGTGTGCACAGGTGAATGTGTGTGTGCATGTGCAAATGTAGGACAACCTTGGTGGCTATGTCTTAGATGCTCTCCACTATTTTTTTCTGAGAGAAGTCTCTAATTGACCTGGAACTTATCATGTAGCCTTGGCTACCTGGTCAGAGAGCCCCAGGGATTTGTCTCTAACTCCTCAGTGCTGGGATTTCAAGTGTGTGCATCTTGCTGACTGTGCTGTTGCCTCATCCTCTTTGGTTTGGTTTGGACATGAGTATATTCTGTGTAGAATGGGGAAGCATCTTATTTTTACTTTTTTCATGAAGTTATACATTCTTATCAGCATTTTTCTTTCCCAGGAGGTAAGAATTAACCATGATAAAGCATGAAGACCAGGAGGCAGCTATGTTTATGACATCTTCTTGCATGCTTCTTTTCATAGGATCGGGCTTTCCAAATTAACTTCAAGGGAATTAAGCATGCTTTATTTCCTGGGAAGGATGAAGTTCCCTTGGCATGTATTTCCAACCAGAAGAGGTAACAAATTGTAAGGAACAAAACCTATGAGTTTACTTGCGCTTTCTCTGGAAATCTTGTCTTTTCCAGGACAAAGGCATATTTCTAAAAAAAAATCAAGAAGGCTGAGGCTTTCCTTAGCTATGAGTCTAGTAAATATATTTTTGTCTTTAGTATTCTTTTGCACATAGTCTTCAAATATAATGAGAAATATAGAATTTGATAATTCTAAAGTAAACAATTTTCTGCCTTCTGACAGATTTTTTTTCTTATTTTCCTATGTAGATGGACTTGAATTTTTCAAGTGGTCATTGCTTTGATTACCAGGAAAACTAAATGAAAGACCTGTTCTTTCTTATGACCTCAGGATGCTGAGGTAGAGAGGTGGGACAGGAAAGGGACAAAACTGTAAGTGTACTCAATTAGAGGGGCTGAAATCAAGGCTCTTGATGAGGAGATCTGGGAGGGGTACCTAGGTTGACAGTACAGGTTAGCCTATGGACAACAGAAATCATGAGATTTCTAGTCCTTGCTTGCAGCTCTTTCCAGAACATATCACTGCCTACAGTTTAGGCCCTAGACTATGCACAAAACTTGGTGTGGGAAAGGGAGGTCTGCCAGACAAAGGCTTGTAATTGCTATGATCAGGTCTAGAAGTACATATTGGATCTTGGCCTGGAGTCAGACTATTTTGTTCTCTTTGTAAATGCAAAATTGGAAAACAACTCATCCTAATTAGAGAGAAAATTATATATTAGAGAAAGGTCCTTCCAAATCTAAATTACAGAGTAGAGATACATGACCTCAGGAAGAAATGGCCATGCATACTACTGTGGCAACTGCCAAATCGACAGTGGTGAATGTACATGATGATATGCTTAATAGAAGCTGAAAATACTGTTTTCAAGAAAAAGTTCACACTGTGAGAAAATACTGACTGACAAAATATGCTGAAGCAAAGCACATAGAATACCTTAGCCAGGTACGGTGGCACATCCCTGCAATTCTAGCACTGGGAGTTGGAGGCAAGAGGATCAGGAGCTCATTGCCAGCTGCCACTATATAAATATCTTTCTTGAAAAAAAAAAGAGAGAAGCATGTTTCATGATAAAGTAAGGGTACCAAGTCTTAGGGTAACTAGTTCAATCAAGAATATATATATATATATATATATATATATATATATATATATATATATTCATATATATGTATATATTTAAAATAAATCATATATCTTTTATTTTATGTGTATGAGTGCATGTGTGTAAGCACACCATGTCCATGTGTGATGCTTATGGAAGCCAGAAACCGGTGGTAGATCCCCTGGAACTGCAATTACAGACTGCTATGAACTACTAGGTGGATGTTGGAGTCTGAACTGTGGTCCACTGCAAGAGCAGCAGGTACTCTTCCCCATTGAGCCTTATTTTATGTTAAGAGTAACACCTACAGACAAGTGGATTATAAAAATATTTTAGAGTATGGTGAGATGTAACAAATTCCCACAAAGAAGCATCTTGAAATAATTTGTCAAACAAATAAGGATCGTCACTTTAAAGGCATTGTGTCTGAGTCAAAAATGTCTATCAGCCTGCCTATGGACACTTGTTAATTACATAGCACAAAAAAAAAATGTGATGCAGGGGAGAAGGAGAGGTTGAGGTGCTACAGGAGAGATCTGAGTCTGGAGGGCAGGCATAGGAGCTTCTAGCTTTTCACTCTGTGTACAACGCATACAATGAATTTTACAGAGACACATGGCTGGGTACAGGAAAGAAGATCATTTATTTGGGGAAAGATATGTGGAAACTTGGAAGGGTCCAAGGTGACATTTTTGTATTTGGTGTACACAGTCCCCACCTGAAGAAGTTTCTGTAAGACTGTGAATTGCTGAGCACGCTCCCAAGGTTTACTGAGGCTCAAGGAGATTAAGCCCTTCCCATCTTCCCCTGGAATCTTCTTTAGTATGTTAATGTTTGCCCTTTATCCCTCATTTGTTTTCTATTCTCCCATATCACTACAGCTCTTAGGATGCTCTGTAAAACTCATTGGACCCTGGTGTCCCCTGAAGTCAAAATTTGTTTCTTTGTTAAGACACTGAGGCTCAGTTTAGATTTGAAAACTTCTGTATTGACCACAATTTATTCAGATGACTTTTGATTATTTGATACAAGAAATACAGCAGTGATGCCTGTAAGAAATGAGGAGAGAGAAGTATTATCTACGTGTTTAGTACACTTATGCCGACTCCCTCTGTCTCTTACTCTTTGTCTTTGCACTACTGTGTTCTTTAGTCAAGCATCCTATTCACTGAAGCTACCACATGGTAAGTTCGTCAACTGCAGACTAAATTGCTTTCTCAACATCCAAGGGTTAGCTTGTGGTAAAGTCCCACATTTTAGTTCATGGATGGTGTCTTTCCATTTACACAGTGAAAAGGAAGATCTCAGGTTTTCTCAGCCCTATTCTGGAGCATTTATCTCCACCCCTGATCTCACAGACCTTGTGACTGACTCTCTTCATATTGGGTACTATGATGTCAACATACACTTTGAGGCAATGAGACCCTATGTGGTACAGGCCTGGTTGTGTAGCCAACTGGTTCTCTATACCCACTGAGAAGGATATTTCACACTGCAAATGTCACATGAGCCATTTCAGCCATGATCAAAAACTGGCAGTCATGGAAGTGGAGACTATCTTTGTCCCTTTTCTATTTACATCATCTTAACAACTTAAGGCCTTTCTGAAAAGCACAATCAGTTCATAATTCTCAGTTTTCTAAATACAAAAGTTTGTTGTAGAGGATTAAGCATCTCTTCACCTTGGTTTCCCCTCTATTTTTTTCTTTTGCTTTATGTGTATGGGTACTTTGCATGTGTCTGTGTAGATCATGCATGCAGTGCCTTGTGGAAGACAGAAGAAGGCACAGGATCTGCTGAAACAGTGATTTGAGAACTGCCATGTGATTGCTAAGTCCTCTGGGAGAGCAGCCAGTGCTCTCAACCACTGTGCCATCTCTCCAATCCCTCCACTCTCCTTAACTAGACATTCAATCTCTATTTCTTGCAGAAACCCAAAATGTGAATTATCACCATTTAGTTAAACAAGAGAAGCTAGTCTTGGAAAATCAGAATATGCATATTTTCCCTAAAAAACCATCTGTGGGGCCAGTATCATTGCTTCTATTTCTTATTTGAATAATTCTTTCTCTCCCTGGTGTTTCATTTGTTTAGAGTAATACAGAACAAAATCAAATAAGTTTCATAACTTATAGCCTATAATTCTTCAGCCTATAATTCTTGATCAAATTAATTAAGAGAAAGTATTTATAAATGAATACATTTAAAAAAATCTGTGTGCATCAGCACAGAAAAGGATAGACAAAGGGTACAAGGGTGGACATTTTAATTTAAAAAAAAAAGCACCCAATTGCCGTTAACTTTACTTCTCAATTGTTTCATCACTCAGATAGGTACATAATAATGGTGTTTTAATATTTTAATAGCTCTGTTTCCACATCTCATTTCCCTCAGGCATGGAAACAAATTGGTACTCACCTTCAAGGAATGTTGAAGGAAGCTTCAAAGACAGAATGAGAAAAAGCAGATTGCAAAGCCACAGAGACAAATGAACAGGGACTGTAACAATGTCAGCAAAAGGAATAAAAGTTTCACATACAAGCAATAGGTAAGCAGTCTACTATATTTGGTTTCTTTTTTTGATATATCTAGAACCCAGTTGTCTTCCGTAGGCTGTCACTGGACGTAGTTAGTCTAACCCTCTATCCTGGTGGATATAGCCCTTACTCTGAGAAGTCTCATCTGTTCTCCAAATAAATTGCTTGGATGAGGTGCCATGCTCAATTGTTCCCTGTTATTTACTCTGGCTAAGCACATGGGAGGCAAGGACAGGGTTTTAGAAGAGCAGTGGAGAACAAAAAGCAGATGATTTTCTTCTAGCCTCTGCTTTTAGCACCATCTCTCTGGTGGTCCCTTCCAGGTCCTAGGTTGTGTTCGTGGTTTCAGCACCCATCATTCACTACTCCTTCAACAAACTAGATCAATGATATATAAAAGCTTAGATTCAAGAGTAGCTTTAAAAAGTCATGATCCTAATTCCTATTTTAAAAATCAAAAACTGTGCCCACGGTATAGATAATATTTGGTAATTTGTCAGAGTTAGAAATGAGGGCATGGTATAAAACAGACCAGAGATACAGAAATAAGGCAACTTATTTTCCTTTTATCCACATTTGTGTCTAAACTTCAGCGAAGCTGTGTAATTTTGTATTTTTGTTGTATTCCTTTTGAAATTCAGTGTGTTTTGTAATTTGAAAACTATTCAGGTGAATCTCCTGAGCTGTATTGAATTGCTGTAGGTAATTTATTGACAATAGTTCAGTGATTGTATATGGTAGCAAAGCAGGATGTGCTATGATAGTCTGACAGGCTAAAAATAACTAACATTTGTTTAGTATTTTGCCAAGAATTATCTTACATGACTGATAATGGAACTGTTAAACATGCTTTATTATAACTCTCATTTTACGGATGAGGAAACCTGAGCTCAAGAAGCCTCTGAATTTTTTTCAAAACCATTCAGCCAAGAATAAGTCAGATAGATGCTACAGAGAAATTCAGAGAAGCTGGGACACAGTAAATGGCAGGATTAAGCAGTTATAAGCACCAACTGTGGACACATAGATCCAAGCAGTAGAACGGGACCAAAGTAAGAAATGTGCCCCTGTCTACTATGCATGAAAAAGAATAGGTTAGCAAAGGAATGCTTTCAAAGCATCTTGGTGGTTTTGCTGCTAGAATTTAGTTCAGTTATGTTCCTGTCTAATCTAAGAAAAGGAACCAGAAAAAAATAAGACTTAGGATACATACTTAACACCATCTTCAAAAAAGATACAGGATACATGCTTAGCTTAATGTTGTCTTCATAGTAGACACAGTATCTATGATTAACATCTTCATAGTGGGATGAATGAGAATCGAGCACACATGGTTTCCTGGTAACTTTGGAGAACAGAGAATGGATTGTTTACTACACACATTCTCCAAATAGGCCAGAGTGGATTGAAGAGATGGTTCAGTGATAAAGAACTTGCTTCATCAATGTCAGTTTGGAGCTTCAGCTTCTGAGGAGAAAGAAAACAGTCTGATTTGAGCTGGGTCACATCATCTGAGAAGCTATTTTCAAAATGTGACCCAAAATGACAATGTTTATATGAAAAATACTTAACTCTAAATCATAGAAATAAGTTGAAACTTCAATGAAGTATTATCTAATACCTGTTCTCTGGTTGTATGATTGTTATTAATAAAGATGGTAATTGTTGAGGAGAATGGGGAGAAAATGAATTCTTGTTATTTATAGGAAATTATCTGGCAATTCCTTATAAAATACAAAATATAATTAAAATAGGACCCATCAATAGTATGACTGATATTTATCTACAAGAAATGAAATTGATGTCCCAAGAAATATGCATACCTTCATATCTGCTGTGGCACTATTAATACTAGGAAAATGTGTGTCTACTACTTAAGTATCTATAAATGGATGAATAAATAAGAAAGTTTGGTACGTGTATGTAGCTGTGAATTAGTTAAACCATTTTGGCTCCCAGCAGGTGGTGTGCAAGCTGCACCCAGCCAAGAGCTCTCTGGATTTGAGAATGTAACACACACACACACACACACACACACACACACACACACACACCAGCTATGATATGCCTTGAGTAGCTCAATGATTGGGCACTTCTCAACTTCCCTGCAGCTAACTTTCCCCTCTGGTATCCCTGAGTTGACATCTTTTAAAATTTATATTTCATTTATCTTACCACAGAACAATTCAAGGAAGTGGTCACTTGGACCATTTTCCCAGATTCTTACATGCTGGCAGTCCTTTAAGTTTCATCTTTGTACTTTCTTGTGATGGGATTCTCTTTTTCTCCCCTCTACCCCAGTCCTTTGTCTATAAAATCTAAACGTCCCACCCCATCTCCCTGTACAGCCATTGACTGTATAGCAATTCTTTACTATCAAGCAAAACCAGCTGGGGACAGGGACCCTCAGGTCTGGAATCACAGCTTTTGGGAGCCAAAATAAGACATAACATTAGAACCAATTCCCAACATTTACCCTTAACTATGGATCCTCAAGTACCTGGACAGTGGTGCTGCACTCATTTAATCCTAGCACTCTGGAGGTAGAGGCAGACAGAAACCTGAGTTCCAGGCCAGTCTGGTCTTCACTGTGCGTTCCAGGACAGCCAGGGCTCTACATAGAAACTGTGCCTTGTAAAGAAAAAGAAAAAAAGAAAAAAGGAGAAAAGAAATTTCAGTGTACCTTTACTGAATTTTTGTTCTTAGAGCAAATGGTGTCAGTAGTTTTTTCTTTATTTAATAAGAACATTGTCCAGGTACAGAAAAAGATTCTCTCCTTGGCAACAAGCTCATGTTGTCATGTACCAGGAGCAATAGGAGAATATTGAGGCTTTTCTTATAGAACAGTAGATTACATTTATTCAATAATTCTTGCAGTGCTCTTTTGCTGTTGCTTATACTAATATGCAGAAATGCAGATGTGCTCAGAATTCATGTGTAATCCTCTTCTCTTGTATCTTTTCAAATGTAGCATTTCTCTTGCTGTTATATTTGTTATTTATCTCAGTGAGAATCTGGAGACAGTAGGCATTAAGTGAACCCTGCCCTTGAACGTAATCCCTCCCTAGGGCTTGAGACACAGAAAAGAGGTCTATCTATCTATATAACAAGAACAGTGATCTTCGGAAATAAAACCTGGAAATTCTTGGATGCATTGAGGTACATACGGATTTCCTCATGATTGTACTAGAATATAGTGAGGTCCAAATGTTAGAACTTAAATTTAGTTGAATCAATAATTTGAGAGAATCATAGTCATGGAGTCTTCTGATATCCTACCTATTTCCTGTTCTTTTGTAATCTTAATTTTTCAAAAAAGACAATGATTTATTATTATTATTATTATCATTTTATTACTGTTATTATTACATTTAAATACATAAGGTTTGCATGAGGCATATTAAATATTTTCATCTAAACGTTTTAGGTAGTTATTTCTAGGTCAAAGCTTTATACTGTAGCCCAAGCTCTGATCTCAGTTACATGAGTTTTCTTCCTTAACCTCCCAAGTTCTGGGACTACAGGCTTGAGAGCCTATTCTCTATGAAGAGGGTCTACTTTACTGTAAGATATATCAGTTGGAAAGTGTTATGTGCTGTAGGCTTATGGATAGTATGCAAAGAGGAAGTACACTCTGTGAGGTGATGATATGCTGGGATAAAGTTGAGCTCCTACTTAGCACACAACTGACACCAAAACGAGATTCTAAGAAGGAAAGTCTTAGGGATGTGTTCCTAGTGTGCTGTGTATCACTAGGAGGGAGACGACTTTGCCATGAGTAAGTTCTTAGGAAGCAATGTCTCAAACATTGTATTAGAACGTACGGGGTAGTCAGGCTCTCACTAATAAGTAAGAGCCAGAGGATGAAGCACAGGAGCCTGAGTATCTAGAAGAGGACTCTCCTGTGTTTAAATAAGAGACATGAAAGGAAAACATAGCTACGTGTAAATATCATAAAAACTATTTTATGAACATGATTAAGCAGAGCTCTTTTACTACTCCAATATGTTAAAATATTTAACCAACTTTCTGAAAATTAAAATGGCAGATATGTGACTGAATTGTAATTTTGAGGAGAGACTTACTGACATCAAACAGTTCTGTCCTCTCCCATTTCAGTGCCTGACAATCTTCAGATCCACTGTTTCTTGGTGATGCATCAGCATGTCTCTTGATTAAAATTTATCCTTAAGGCCAAACAACTAGAATATTAATGAATATTAATGGCTAGGTTGGCTTGTTAACATATTTTTTACAGGTTATTTTAAGCTTTTAATAACCACTAACATTGAAAACAATGAAAGCTGCACATATACACAGTTTTTAGTGACCTATTCCCAGAAATAAGAATGAGATGAACTGAATAAAAGTAGCGTCACATGGTTAGAAGAACTTCCTGTGTACAGAGAAGGAAGGCCACACTATCTGCATCCACTGAAGAACAAATTTTCCAGCTAAAGTATGTTTAGTTCTGGATCAGATTCAAACATAGCCTGGAGGAGCAGAAAAGTTAAGGGTGTAAAGGGAATTGTTCTAAGATTTAACTGGATTTTATTTTCTATAAAAGTAATAGAATTACCTAGAATCAGTCAGCAGTGAACACTGAAATGCATAGCATATCAAACTCCTGAGGATAATACTGTGAGTACCCATTCCTAAATAAGGCATCTATATTATAACATAGTTTCTTTTACCAAAGCCCGGATTATTGAGGAGGACATGAAAGACCTGTTTTATAGTTCTGTTTTTCTGCTTCTTCCCTTGTGTGTCCAGATTATGAAAAGGATGTGACTAGTACAAACTGAAACCAGTAGATAAATTATAATCAGTGTTTGCAGCACCTTGTTCAGCATAGCAAAGATTCCAGGCTTTTACCATTGGTGAGTGAAGAATCACGGTGAGGTGATAAACAGATTAGAAACATAATAGGAGATTTTTAAGACCAGGGTCCGCCATGTTGAAAGACTAGAATAAATACAGTATGATCAGTTAGTGAGAGGGTCCAATCAAGATTTCTTTCATTGTATCAAAGTAATAGTGATAGAAATTCAAAACATGATTGGATTCTGAATGGTTTTTGATAGTAGAGCCAATGCTATTAGCCTTAGTAAACTAAGAAATCCAAATAGGCAGAGTTCTCTGACCTGTATGGCTTTAGACGGTATTAATGAATGGAAACACCTTCAAGTCTAGTATCCACTGGCTCCTGAGTTTGAGTACTCTGTCTATGAAGGGGCGCTATACCTCCTTAAAACAGTATACCTCCTTACATATAGCCCCTTTAAAACATGTATACTCCATAATATAAGAGATAAATTTTTTTTTCTGTGGGA
>NW_021604591.1:5752330-5768768 GCF_004785775.1 Grammomys surdaster
CATATTTTAGGAAGGAGAATATTCTAATGTAATCAGGATTTAGTCAGAAAACTGACAGGCTTAGATCATCAAGAGCTGAGTTTTACTGCTGTCAACATGAGCCCTCAGCAGTCACGAGATCCAGGCTAGCCCTTCTGAGGGGACATCATCTCAAACTCAATGTGTGGCTTTTAATCTTGCCAAAATGTGGCTTCATTGTTCATGGGTATGTTTAAGCCAGCACTTTAGTGGCTGTGGATAAAAACGAATTAACATCCACAATGGTAGTATATTATTATGTCCAGTTAGTCATTGAAGTTGCTCATGTAATGTCCATTGGTGGGCATTCAATGGGGTGAAACAGCCTTATGTTCTCTGTATTGGCTGATTTTGTGTGTCAACTTCATGCAAGCTGGAATTATCACAGAGAAAGGAGCTTCAGTTGAGGAAACACCTCCAAGAGACCCAGTGGTGCCATCCCTGGGCTGTGTAATCTTGAGTTCTATGAGAAAGCAAACTGAGAAAGGAAGGAGAAGCAAACTGGTAAATAACATCCCTACATGGCTTTTGCATCAACTCCTGCTTCCTGACCTGCTTGAGTTCTAGTCCTGACTCCTTGGGTGATGAACAGCAATGTGGAAAATGTAAGCTGAATAAACCCTTTCCTCCCCAACTTGCTTCTTGGGCATGATGTTTTGTACAGAAATAAAAACCCTGACTAAGACCTTCTCATTCTGAGACATCCTTGCCTGGGTCAGACTTCCTTAGCATAAAGACATATTTAAATCTATATGTGTTAGCATCTTTACATCCACTCTGGAATGAACTTTGAAAAGTAAGTATTTATTTTAGCTTTACAATTACCAACCTAGTTTTATTTTTGTTGCTAAAATACAATACACTGACAAAAAGCTACTTATAGTAGAAAGGGGTTTAATAAAACCAGGTTGAGGCCTATCACTGGGAAGAAGGTGAGAAAGGAACTTAGTACACCTAGACAAATCATATCCATCGTCAAGAGCAGAGAGAAATGAATGTGTGCATTCTATCTTGCTTGCTTCCTCTCTTGCTTGTACATATGACGATTCCCCCACTCTTCAGCAATTAAAGTAGGCTGACTCTTCCCTTATCGATTAAGTTAATCCTTCACAAACATGCTCACAGGGCAACTAAATGTAGACAATCTTTCATTGAGAGTCTCTTCCCAAGTGATTCTACATTGTGTCCATTTGATAAAGTTAATCATCAAAGTTATCTTTTTACCTTTTTTATATTTTTCATTTTTTTAAATGTTTTACCTACTATTCATCATTCTGGTGGGTAGGCCTTGTGGTAACATTTGAATAAAGATTTACAAGTACTTTCCTCAAAGGGTCCATACTTTCAGTGTAGGTCTATAAATTGACTTAAGGCACACAACTATCTGATCTCCTACTGTGATTATTGAATAAAGATTTTCTGTTGCCAGACCTTAAGGTTTGGCCATTCTACTGAGAAAGCAATATGTGTGTGGGTTTATTACTGCAATAAAATGCCCAACTAAACATCTTAAGGAATTAAAGGTTTAATGTTGCTAACAAAAACAGGCAATAGTGTATCATGATGGGTAAGCCATGGCAAAAGAAGCTTGAGGGAGCAGCTGGTCACAAGCATGTTATGCATAACCAGAATGCAGAAAATGATGAATGTTCATACTCACTAATTTTTATTCAGTCTGTGTGTGTTCTGAGCCCATGGAATGATGTATCCACATTCAGTATGCTTCTTCCTACCTTTTCCCTCTAACCTAGAAAACCCTTCAGAGGCATGCCCAGGAACTTGTATCTACAGTGACAGATAATAAATCCCATCAAGTTGCCAAAGAGATTAACTATCACAGGGAGCTACCTAAACTCTCTTGTGGCTGGAATCCATGACCAGTTAGCTGCCATTAAGACATTTTGATTGTTGTCATGTCCTTGATCCCTCTTATATGCATGAGATCAGGTTGTCTCTTGTCGTAAATGTATATTATGCTATACCCCTGATGCAAAGGGACACTCTCATGGAACTGATCCCAGTTGTGATATCTTGAAACCATACTTGAATCACTGAAAATTCACATTTTGATGTGCTGGGGAAGCTTTTGGCTACTGAATGTCCAGGAGATTGGCCAGACACAGCACCGAGAAGACAAAAGCAAGGCTTTTATCTCAACATTTCTTCTAACATTCATTTTGCTTACAATTGACATTGATATTGAGAAGGACGGTCTCACATATATATATATATTTCAAGTCCTTTACTGAAGATGAAGTGAATTGGAGTCGATGAGAAATTCATTGATAACATATAACACATATTCATTGTGATCTACAATATGTAATAAATATCTATAAATGTACTTTTTATTTGAATAGGTATTTGCTTTAGATAATTCTGTTTTCTAGCTGCAAACTCATCATCAAAAAATAATCCGATACCTATACATTTATGCTTAAAATTGCTTTTTTGTTTTTTTTCTACTCAGCTAAAGTTCATAAAATTCTAGTTTCTCCATTAGAATGTTCATGTCGTTTCTTCATCAAGAAGAATAATGTTATTTATCTAAATTTTTATTATTCACCATAAATGAGAAGCATATTTTCTAGATCACTGTATCAGAATTGCATTGTCCTGGGGACTGACCTGGTGATTAAGAGCACACGCTTTTCTTATATAGGTCCCTGGTTTAGTTTCAAATCCCCAAAGAACAGTTGATTATTTAAGTATAATAACACAGAGGTTTGTTAACTGTCAAATCTCTAATTGCTGAGACTCATATGTAATATATATATACATATATATTGCATTGGAGATATATAATACAATATAGTACAGTATAATATAATATAATATAATAAATATAATATAGTATACTATACTATAATATAATATAAATCTGAGAATTATCTAGAATACTGTTGGTCGGGATACTCTGAACAGGATAAATTGTTTAGCACGCTGGTTAACATAATCATTTTTTAAAATTTTACTTACTTTTATTTTATGTGTACGAAGGTCTGCCAAAGTATGCATGTGTATATTCTCATGTACTTTCTAGAGGCCAGAGTAAAGGGTATTGGCTTCTACTGAGCTGTAATTATCGACAGTTGTGAGCCATCCTGTGGTTGCTTGAAACTGGGAGAATAACCAAAAGTTAAGGTATGTCTGGAATTACAAACCGAAATGAATCAACCTAATCCAAAAATGTACATTAATATATAGTGATATAATTATAACATAGTAATATTAATAATAAATATTTTACATTGTACATACTGTACAAATCTCATTTTGTAACATTTATTGGAGAGGAAACTGAGACAAATCTGTATTTTTTTGGTTAACCTGCTTAGAAAAGAATTATGTTTTTTCGTCTCCAAAATGCACACAGATCAAAAGAAAAAAAGACTCGAGAATACTTTCAGTGTTGCCCCTTTTCCTACGTCCAGAACCATGCCAGATGTACCAATGGCCACTTAGTTTTTGATCCTTTAGTTAACTTTTCTTCGGGGAAATGATTCAATAATATCTGAAATACCCTTGGTGCCTTGATTTTGACTTTGTATGCATTACAATAGCTTATCTTCAGCAGTGTGCAAAAAAGCAAAATTCATGGCACTTACTGAATGCTTCTGGAGCATTTATACTTCGCTATGTTTCAAGATTTTAAGTTCTATTCCTCATACATCCATAAGTGAGAGACCTTTCACAGGGCGAAAGTCAAAGAAAGACATCTCTGACCTTGAGCCTTTCAGTACTTATTCTGCTAGAGAAAAGAGCCTTTCAGAATTAGCCTTTTGACTGTAGATTCAAAAAGCTTCACACACCACAGACATCTCACTATCCCCAACATCTATGACCAGAGAAAAGGATTATGTCCTTATCCACTAAACATTAATGACTGAGGCTAAAGAGAAAGGGGGTTAGTATGCAGGCCAGATCTTAATAGGGCTTACATTTGCTGAGCTAAGTTTAGAAACCTTTAACATACACAAGATGGTCTCAGTAAGTGCTAATAATGGCTTTTGTGACTCTGGGTGAGTAGATAAAGCTTTATGTCTGAACCATACTTGTGTAAATTCCAGATGCTGTAAAAACAGAAATGGTTTTGGCTGTTGCTATCTTCCAGACCACAGCTTGGGAACAACCCAGAAAATATCAGCACCAGTATAAATATAATATTCAGCAAGAGACCCATTTCCAGTAAGTGTGTGAGTTGTTTCTATCAAAAAATGAAGTAAAAATATACTATGTGTTATGATATTACTGTTATCAAATATGAATAACTTACTTATGCATTTATGAATAATAAAACAATAAAGTAGGACAATAGGATTCACCAAAATTCTTGCTATATAAAACAATTAAAATAATAAATTAAAAATCTGAATATCCTAAAACATAAAAAGTATGTACTAGAATATTCAGTCAGAAAAAAAAATACAGATGACTGACAGGTAATTTGGATACAGCAAGTTTAACCTCAAGAGTGATATTACTTCTGAAAGATGTCATCTGTTGCAACTTCTATAACAGGAGAATTTTAAAGATCTCTAATGAACTGAGAGTTGTCATGGGCAGATGAGAATATAAATAAGTCTACAGTCTGGAAGTCAAAGAAGACAAATGGATTGTAATATTTTACCTACAATATTCAATTGCAGCATTAACAAAGCTATTAATATTTGCATACATAAAATTATATAAAGGAAGAATAGTATAAATTTTACTTATTCATAAAAACAAAAACATAAATACACAATACTTGGGAAATCATTTAGTTATTATTTTAGTTTATGCTCCATTTTCCAAAGTTTCTGAAATTAGTGTTAGAGACTGCAGGACGAATAATATTTTTGATTAGTCTACATAAGTAAATTATGTAGGAAACATAAACATGAATTTTGCTCTCCTTTAAAATTCTCAAAGAAGAAGCTGAAGAGATCCTTGAGTAGTTAAGATGCTTGCTGTTCTTGCAGAGGACCAACATTATTCCCAGAATCTACCTGTTGGCACCCAACTGTCTGTAATATTAGTTTCAGGAAATTAAATTGTCTTTTCTTAGTATCCATGAGCCAGACTCACACATGATTTGCAAATACACATGCAGTCAAATACTCCATAGAACATAAACCAGCAATGCTTTTTTTATTTTCTATTATTATTATTATTTTATTTATTTATATCCTAAATGTTGCCCCCTTCCATTTCTCCCTCACAGAGTTCTTCCCCCATCTTCCCACCCCTTAGTCTTTGAGTGTGTCCCTTCCAAACATCCCTTCCATGAGGCATCTCTACACGATTAGGCATATCCTCTCCCACTTAGGACAGACAAAGCTGTCCTCTGCCACATATGTGGTAGGGGCCTCAGACCAGTCCATGTATGCTCTTGGTTGGTGGCTTAATGTATGGAAGGTCCCAGGAGTACAGGTTAGTTGACACTGTTGGTCTTCCTGTGGAGTTGTTATTCACTTCTGTTACTTCAACCATTCCCCTAATTCTTCCAAAGGGGTCCCTGACCTCATAAATACTTGGCTGTAAGTATCTGCATTTGTCTCAGTCAGCTGCTTGTAGAGCCTCTCAGAGGACAGCCATGCCAGGCTCCAGGCTGCAAGCACAACATGGCATGAGTAACAGTGTCAGGGTTTGATCTTTGTCCATGGGATGGATCTCAAGTTGGGCCCACCAGTGGTTAGCCATTTATTTAGACTCTGCTTAATTTTTGTCCCTGAATTTCATTTAGACAGGACCAATTTTGAATCAGAAACTTTGAAGCTGGGTTGGTGTTCTCATTCCTCCACTGGGGCCCTGTCTAACTATTGGAGGTGGTCTTTTCATGTTCCATATCCTCACTGTTGGGCATTTTGGCTAAGGCCACTCACATTGAATCCTAGGAGCCTCCCCCATCCTAGATCCCCAGGACTTTCTAGAGGTTCCCCTCACCCCATCACTAGAAACTGCGTATTTCCATTCATTCTCCTGGAACTCTTTCCTGTCTCTCTCAAACTTAATCCTGCCTCTTTATCCCCTCCCCATCCCCTCTACCTTCCAGGTCCCTCGCTATCTCTATCTTCTATGATTATTTTATTCCTCTTTCTAAGTGGGATTTAAACATCCTCACTTGGTCCTTCTTCTTGTTTAACTTCACAGGATCTGTGGGCTGTATCATGTGTATTCTGTACTTTTGGGCTAATGTCTACTTATCAGTAAGTACATACCATGCATGTTCTTTTGTGTCTGGGTTACCCCACTCTGAATAATATTTTCTAGTTCCATACATTTGTCTGCAATACTCATGATGTTCTTGTTTTTAATACATGAATAGTATGCCATTGTGTAAATGAAACACATTTTCTGTATCCATTCTTTGGTTGAGGGACATCTGGGTTGCTTCCAGTTTCTGGCTATTGAGAATAAGGCTGCTGTGAACATAGTGGAGCATGTGTCCTTGTGATATTGTGGAGCATGTTTTGGGTATATGTCCAGGAACAATATAGCTGGATCTTCAGGTAGAGCAATTTCTAATTTTCTATGGAACTGCCAGATTGATATCCAGAGTGGGTGTTCAAGTTTGCAATGCCACCAGCAATGGAGGAGTGTTCTTTCTTCACATCCTCCTCAGCATGTTCTGTAATCTGAAAGTTTGATCTTAGCCATTCTGATTGGTATAAGGTGGAATCTCATGGTCGGTTTTATTTGCATTTTCCCAATGACAAAGATGTTGAACATTTCTTTAAGTGCTTCTTGGTCGTTTGAAATTCTCTGTTGAGAATTCTCTGTTCAGCTTTGTATCCCAATACACATAAAACAAAAACAGACAACTTTTTAAAAAAATATTCTTTTTTTCAAATTATAAGTTCCCTGAGGGCTTATCCAGTATAATACTGTAAGGTCTACACACACACTCAAACACCCACATACACACACACACACACACACACACACACACACACCTATACATTCAATGTGCAACAAAAAGATTATAAATTTTAGAAGAAGTTGAAGGAATAGGAGGCATTAGAAGAATAAAAGAAGGAGTGGGACTGGAATAAATGAAATACTCATGTATGAAAATTCTCAAAAGATTTACAAATAAACATTAAACAAAATATCTCTGATACTAGATGATGCTAAAATGAACACTAAATTAATGAAATGTGATTTTTCTTTTGAAATTTGAAAATAAAACTAAATAAATTTATGTGTTCTATACAAAAATATAGATGATATACAGATTTAGAAATTATGCATTAAATTCATCTTTACCTCTCAAAACATAAGGATAGAACCAAATGAAGCAATATTGGTGAAGTTTGGCATAAATTTATACTCACTCAAATTATTACTTGTATGGTTAGCCATATCATATTGCATGTCATCTTTCCTGTAAATTCATAAGAATATATTTAATCAAGATGTTGATTACTCTAATTCATTTCTGCTGATAGGATAAAATATATCATACAAAGGTTAAAAATACCCTGACAGAAAAAAATGTAGGAGAAGAGGGCTTTAAAAAAAAAACTATGTTAGTTAACACTTCATCATTTGTATGTGGAGAACCAAGGCAAAACTAAATAGCTAGTCACAACACATCCAGAGTCAAGAGTGAGAGAAACAAATGGACAGACGCTCACTCGCTTGCTGGCTTGTGTTATACAGAATATATAGCATATGAGTTATACTCTGGGGAATGAATACACTGTAAAATTGGGAGTATTTTTGAGTAAATAATAACTGAATAAAGAATTTTAACTATTTTCAAGGTTTATAAGTCCCTCTGGGTCAAATCACTAATCAAAACATCAGAGTACAATTGCAAAATAATAGATAGTTGTCAGGAAGAAAGATATTGATTTAAACTTTAGATTTTTAAAACTGTATTGATAATTAATTGTCTTTTAAAACTTAAACAAGAAAATAATGTAAAGAACAACATAAAATAAGACAGATGAAAAACTAAATGATTAATAATTGTGATAAAATATAATAAGCATATAATTTATTCAATTCTTGAAAAAAACAATTCCTGGTGTAAGTATTTGATTTTTATTAAATATCATCAATAAAACAGGCAAACCTAGGCAAGATCACCACTAGAAAGGAATACAAAATTTCAAAACTTTCCTGAGAATAAAGGTTATATTAACACTGACAGAGAAGTCATTTAAAAATATAACATAAAATATTGGTTTCAAAATCATAATGCAATAAACCATTATGAAAGAACTTATAACTTTAAGATATTGAATAACAGGTAGAATGATTTATTAACTAATAATAGCTGTGGTTGGATAATAATTCTAGAAGCCGAATGAGTTGTTCAAGAACTAAGGAGAAAAGATATATCTCATAAAAAGGTTTTAATGAGGTTTTATGAAAATTCATTTTTATTCTAAATGTTCAAGAACTTTGAATGTATTAAGAGGCACTCAAATTATTTCACAAAAGCACAGTGATATGAAAAAGAATGCTAATAAACAAAGGAACTTTATAAGCAGTTATAGAAACTGTGGGGTCTGAATACTCAAAAATTTCAATGTAGACTATCTCAGTAGTTAAAAGCATTTGTTACTCTTCCAGAGGACATGAGTTCCAGTCCCAGCACCTACATTGCCCATTACAACACCCTGTAAAACAGCTTTAAACAAATCTTGTGATATATTTGGGTACTGCATAGATGCATTGCACAAAAATACAATCATCTACAAACATATACACATAAAATCTTGTCTATTTTTTATATCAGTCTATATTTAGTGCCTATATGGATATGCATATTGTGTTTCCAAACAATGCATCAGATTGTCTCTTCATCTTAACATACTGAAAGAGGAAAAAAACTAAGTTAGCAACAGGTAGTTGCTACTCTTCTAGGTGGTCAGCATAAATAGGCCTATTATTTCCTATATCTACTTGTGAAGTGGGTACTGACCTCCCACATGCAAGAGAGGACAGAGAACAAGAATTTCCCAGCCATGTAAGGAAACAGCACACGACACATGAAGACCAAGGCTGCAGTCCTAGAAATGACATTGTGTTATTCATATGATTAACAAGCCAGAAAGATGTGATGTGATTCAATGTTCATTCTCATAAAGAGTTAAGAAAACTCCACTATTAATATATGAGAGATTAAACTTAAAGAGAAAATTCATTTTATAGTACAGAAATATACTGAAGTATTTACTTATGTAATATCTTGAATGTTTTGATCTTTCATATATAATATTCAAATATAAGTGCACACCTAAAGAAATATAATTTTTAAAACTTCAGACACTGAAAGAGTAGAAGTTATCACTATTTATAGATATTTTTATTTTTATATTTGATATGAGGTATTCAAAGAATATAAATAATAAAACACCCTCTTAGTTACTCCAAAATGGAATAGATACTACCTTTCCTAATGAGGGACAAAAAGATAGTGGAGTTGGAGGGAAGGGAAGTGAATTGGGATGACCCAGCAGAAGAAGGAGGGAGGAGAAATTGTAATCAAGATATATTGTATAAGAATCTATTCTCAATAAAATAGAAAAATAAAAATAAAGAAACTACTGAGAAAAAGCATCTTGATAATTTAAAATGTAATTAACCTCAATATTCAATTAACATAATATCAAAATTCATCAGTCACTATAGTACATCTATACTTAAATGTAACTGTTATTTTTAATAAAGTTTTTTTAATATACTAAAGAAAGAAAGAAAATGAATGAATTTTATAAATAAAACCAGGGCTCAACTTCTGGTTTACAATGGAGCTTTTTACCTTCCACTTCCAACCTTCCAACATCAGGCTATGACAGAATTCTGTGGTGGTGGTGGTGGTGGTGGTGGTGGTGGTGGTGGTGATGATGATGATGGAGATGGAGAAGTTAATGAAGAGGAATTCATTGCTAACTTGACTGAGGACATGTAAAGGATTATGTAATCAGCACCAAAAAATGTTGCAGGTACCATTTTATTTTCCAGGTTTGTGCCTGAGAGTGCTGTTATAAAACAATCAAGTTAGCTATTTCTTTTAAAAGAGAGAAAAAAATTGATTTTTTTCTTAAACATGTTACTAGCATTTCCTTATATATAGACTTAACTTATAGACAACAAAATGTGCTTTAGAGATTTTATAAATTACATGAATGAGTTTAGTATTTTCCTCTGTAAAATTTTTCATTACTACATTTAAAAAAAAAGTATTTCACTTATAATAGTGAGTTAATTTCTTGGCTTTAAATACTACATTTTTATCATATGTGATATGTCAAAACTTGGGAACAAAAAATTCTATTCTCTTCAAATAAGGAAGGAACCAACATACCAATGAAGTTACCTCAAGTTCACCTGAAAATCGATGAGTTTATTGGGGTTAAACACAAGTGCACAGGTTCCCCATTGGCTACTCTTCAAAGATACATCCTAACTAAAGTCGAATTTTAAACCTCTTATATACTATAGACAAGAACTACATCTAGCTGGTCAGGATCAGCGATGAACTGAATCTTAGGGGATGGTCTTATGACCTTTCATTACATTACTGAGCAATTAGCTACCTACTTTACTGTTATGTTCTTTCCTTTGCCATGAGAACAGTCCAAGGTCTCATATAGTTTATCAAAATTTTATGAATTCCATGATTATTTAAACTAGGAAGAAACATCAACCTACATGTGAGTATAACATGTAGTTATATCCCAAGCACTAGTTTTACCTATATATTCAGTAATGAAGAGCAACTTTGTATGACCATACTGAAGGATTACTGTGGAATTACTATTTAGAAATACATGCACAAACACACACACACACACACACACACACACACACAATCATACCTATATAAACATATACATACAAGTATATAGGTATATAAATTTATATGACATTCATGCATTGTATAATTTTCTTAGCTGTATAAATATGAATACTTATTTTCCCTTCATAATGGAAAAGGAATATAATTTCACATGTTTTTTCATTAATATTCCTGATGTCATATTTTTACAGGAAAAATGAACCTGTTTTGAGCATGCCCTACAGTAGATTTTGATAATTAAAACTCAGAATTGGCATATTTCCAAAATTCCTAAGAAGTTTTTTTCTTACGAATATGGCCTGGTTCCTTTGCTCCAAGATTTTGTCACTATAAAATAGATTTATTCTCAGTAATTCTTGTTTTTTTTATTCTCTAATTGTTATTAAGATTGTGTCTGAGGCAGAGGAGATGGCTCCACAGCTAATACTCCTACTGCATAAGCAAGAGGGCCAGGATTCAGATCCCAGGCATCTATTCAAGTGCTGGGTGGACATAGTGACCACCTCAAATTCTTGACTAGAAAGACAAACTCAAAGGATACAAGATAGCTAGCAAGACTAGTTGAATCCCTGCATGCTGATTTTGATTAAGAGATCCTTCCTTATGGAAGACGGTGAAGCGTGATTAAGATTCTGGCTATCAAGAATGGACTACACCATGAGTATGTGTACACATTTCAATACATACTACTCACTAATACACATGAAAAGAAGTAATAACTCATTCTTGGAGACTGAAGGTCTGCTGTTATATATTTATATTGTTATTTCATTTCAATTATTACATTCACAAATTTTTTTTTGCAAAGATATCAGCAATCTTGGAAAAGTCTTAACTTTAATAATAAATTTTCTCCTTTCTCTTACTCTTATTTGTAGTGCCTATATGTCCTTGTAGATTATCTTTTAGTCTCATAAATATAGCATTTTTTATGCTTAGTTCTTCAGAATACCTAATAGTTTACATGAGATGGGTGACTTTTCATTCTTACATATATGTAATTCACTGTATAAACCACCTACTGGGCTTTGACTATGTGTTTAATATTCAAATATTTTCATGTTATTGTGAAAGGAATACACACGTCTGAGAGACCCAGAAATGGCACAATTGAGCATAGACAAGAAAACATAACCATGACCTCCTTCAACAGAGCTGTCACTGTGAATCCAGTTTTGTCAAGAGTTAAAACTTTGACCAAACAGAAGCTACCTCATTTGCAAGATTGGGAACTGAAAACCAGAAGAAGACAATTTTCTGCTGCAGAAGTTATCCTCTGGGGAGCATTTTCTGAGCATTTCTGTCAAAATAAAACTTACTTTAACTCTGAGAAGTGTGCGTGCAGTATAGAAAACCAATGCTAAGAAGAGGAGGATGAGGAGGAACAGGAGGACGGGGAGGAAGAGGAAGAGGAGGAGGAAGAGAAGGAGAAGGAGGAGGAGAAGAAAGGTAAAATAATTAAATATTTGTGATGTGCTGCCAAAGATTTGGGTGACAATAGAGTGATGAAGAACATCAGGCTATGACAGAATTCTGTGGTGGTGGTGGTGGTGGTGGTGGTGGTGGTGGTGGTGGTGGTGGTGGTGGTGGTGATGATGATGATGATGGAGATGGAGAAGTTAATGAAGAGGAATTCATTGCTAACTTGACTGAGGACATGTAAAGGATTATGTAATCAGCACCAAAAAATGTTGCAGGTACCATTTTATTTTCCAGGTTTGTGCCTGAGAGTGCTGTTATAAAGCAATCAAGTCAGCTATTTCTTTTAAAAGAGTAAACCATATCATTGTTTCCTCATTTATATTTCATTACTGTAAAGTTTGAACAATGTTGTTAGTATTAACAGTTACAATTTTGTATTTATATGACAAGTTTTTATAAAGTATTAAAACAAGTCCTGTGTTGTATACTATTTGGAGGTTTAAATGTAGCAGTAGTTAACTGTTTTTATTTTGGTGCATGTGCTTTACAGACTTTCATTAATAAAATTAATATTTGAATGTTTGGTAGGTTTTCTATTTCACTTTAATTTATATCTGTTAACACTTGGTGAGATTTTTATTCTCTTGACACTTTCAGTTGTATTTAAAACAAAAATCAGAAAATATTAAAGATGATAGAACCTTTTATTCATTACATAAAGGTTTATCAAGTTTGACACTTTTTCAGTATAGAAAATTCATTATTGCCCTAATTCCTCCCTTAAGGGTTCAGTACTTAATTTTGAAGGACGTAAGTTCTGTGCTTGTAGGACTCTCTTTCCTGTTTATTATATATAAAAAAACTGGTTTTGTAATCAGAAATTGGCGTAGAATATTTCCTGATATAACTAGATGAAAACAGTTTCAATCATGCAACTTCTTGGTAAGATGGAAGATTTAAATTTTGGATTTTAATGTCTTAGCTAGAATGAAATAACCGTCTATAGAAAACACTGAGCACTTTGTTTTATCTAATGTAAGAACATCCCATGATGTATCTACAAACAGTAGTGCTAGACTTTCCAGATATCAATGGGTCCTTTTCTCTTACTGAAGTTAGAGATAAACCACAAATCATGGGAGATAAGTCACAGAAAAATGTTACTCTATCAGGTGATTTTTTTGAGAGATCTTTCTTTTTTAAAGATTCATTTATTTTTTCTATTTATATGAGTACATACTACAGCTATCTTCAGACACACACTAGAAGAGTGCATTGAATCACATTACAGATGGTTGTGAGCCATCATGTGGTTTCTGGGAATTGACACTAGAAGAGTGCATTGAATCACATTACAGATGGTTGTGAGCCATCATGTGGTTTCTGGGAATTGAACTCAGAACCTCTGGCAGAGCAGTCAGTGTTCTTAACCACTGAGCCATCTTTCTAACTGGAGAGATTTTTCTTACAATATGAACATTCCAAAAAAAAAGTGGTTGTTAATTTCAGTGAACTCTCTTTAAATTAAAATTTTAATAACATTTGAGGCATTTCAAATACTTCAATCCTGCTAGAGTAGTTTATCAAATCTGTTTTTGAGGTTTTACCCCATTGATATACTTATTTGTTCATTTTACATCCAGATCGATCACTGTCTCTGCAGTATCTCCTAACCTAGTCCCTCACCTCTAAGGAAATGAGGAAATAGCACAATAGTGTTGAAATTTCATACAGTTATCTCAAAAGCCAATTAGTTTTTCAAATAAAGCATAATAATTTTTAGTAAGAAATAAGTGTGAATGGTGGTAACAATATTCAGAATAATAAATATGATGAAAATTAAACATAATATGTCTTACTAAAAAATTACTGCCTTGTGTACTGCTCCTTTGTACTGTACTCAATTACTTTACCCTCCTGATCTGACTTGGGGGACTTACTTTCACTGCCCTTGACTCTGACTCCTTGCACTTGCTGATCCACATGGGACCTGGGAGTTTTCAACTTTTCTTCTCCATCTATCTGAGCCCGTATCCCTTAGCGTGCTATGTGTAGGTTTGGAGAAAATGGAATTTTCCTAGGACCAGGAGATATCTATGTTCACACTTACAATTACTCTAAGAATAAGGGACTGGACCTCCTTTGGGATAATAATCAGTGAGGATAATAATACCCAGTGACACTCCCTTGGAGAAAACTGATTTTTCTCTTTCCAAAATGATATTGATTGCAAATAGCTTCTTGTTTAGAGGTAGAACTCTGTCCATCCATTTCCCCTTCTCAGTACTGAGATTTCTGTCTGTTTTGAACAGTTTTGAACACTGACAGTGTGCTGTCAGTCTCTGTGAGCTCATATGTGTGTCTGTCCTGTCCTGTATAGATGCAGTTTCCTTGGAGTTTTCCACCTCCTTTGGTGGTTACAGACTTTCTACCTCCTCTTCCACAATTCCTGACCTCTGAGTGGAGGGCTTTGATAAAGATATCTCATTTATGGTTTTGTATATCAAAGTCTTGCACTCCCTACTCCTCCCTTAATCATTCCGGGCCAACACCATTTACAGATGGATCTGGAAGCCTTTCTGCTGGCACTGTAAGTTCTCCAAGTCCTCAAGGGAAAGAGACTTATCCTGTGTTACAAACCTCTCATAGAAAACTTGCCTCCATTGGTGGTTAATGATTGTCCATACAACAACTTTTGGGTGGGATCAGGAGACTTTTGACGCAGTGGTCCAGCCACTTAGAATATAAGGTAGAAAGAATGGTATTCTGTCACTTTTCCCATTACTAATGCATAGAGTTGCAGGCATCAACAGTTAATCTATCTGAATTTGAGCACACTAGGATACATTTCTTTTTTTTCAGGTTTTATTCTTTTTTTAAATATATTTTTATTTATTTTTAAAAATCAAATCATAATTTTTACTTTTTCACTTAGGGGTTATAAACACAAAAAAGCAGGATGTGGGGAAGGGGATGACACCACAGAGTGGGTGTTCAGGGGGAGTACAGATACCTTCCAGAACAGGGTATCGGCTGGGTAAAGATTCAGGGGACAGGTCACTATGACTCTGCCTATGATTCCCTTGTCCTTATCTAAGTTGGTATTATCCGCCAAGGCTACCTATTTGCAAGGTCTATGACAATTCAGGCTGATAAAATTAGGATACATTTTTATACCCCAAAGTTTCTTGTATGACTGATCCTTCTAGGGTTGACTACATTCACTGGAAGACTTACCTTTAATATCAGATTCATGAGTATTTTTTCTTGCCAAACCTGAACTGTATATCTATAACAATTTGATCAGGTACTAAGAGGTCCTTTTAAAAAAGGCAGAATGTTACATTCATAAATTGCACCTGGACTTCCTTGTAGACAACATTTCAGAAAAAAAAAAAAACTTTCAATAGATTGGAGATTTTGTTCTGGAAATGTATTTTAAGTTCCCAGTAGATGCCTTAGACTCCCTTTCTTCTAAGGGGATTTCTTGTTAGAAATTACAGTCAGTGATGCCCAAATCTATACAAGACAGGCCTAATCCCTCCCTTCAGACACATTATTAAGATGCATTCTAAAGAAATGTGGTAATGCAACCCTCTGTCAGACATATTGCTGGTAAAGATTTCTTTCCATTCTGTAGGCAAATTAAAAGTACTTTGAGATATTGTTTTACTCCATTCATAATGGCCAAGATCAATAAACTAATGGCAGAAAATGTGGGTGAGGATGGAGGAAAGGAGAAGACTTATTGCTTGAGTCACTGCAAATTGAGTATCAGTCAACCCTCATCAGAGAAGTTGATTCATGTAGATGGGAACTAACAAAGAGGTCCAGAACTGGACAATGTGTAGAGAGTGTGAGACTTTTAAATACTCAACTCTAATCGGGATATATCAAAGCCCTCCATTTAAGACTCAGGAATTGTACAGAGGTGGTGGAAATATTGTAAGGGCCAGAGTAGTTGAAGAACTCCAGGTAAACTGCATCTTCCATATACAGCAGGAGTGATCACATATGGCTTCACAAAGACTTATAGCTCGCATAGACCTGTATAGGTTCAAAAAAGAGAAAGATCCCAGCACTGAGAAGAACAAGTAGGCAGAGTCCCATCTCTAACCAAGAAGCATCTTGAAATTGGTATCTTCTGAGAAAGAGAAAATCAGCTTTCTTCAATGGGGTGTCACTGGATATACAAAC
>NW_021604591.1:5783768-5790368 GCF_004785775.1 Grammomys surdaster
CTCATGTCCTCCTCTATCCTTATCCTTCTACTTTTTTGAAACAGAATCTCTCCCTGAATCTAGAGCTACAGTGTTTTTGATAAGGATGGAATCTCTCAAGCCACAGTTATCCTCTTATTTCTAAGAATAGCTGGTTACAGGCATGTGTAGTCATGCCTCATTTGTTGTTAGTATCTGAACTCTGGTCCTCATAATTTCAGAGTCATCACTCCAGTCTTTGCTTGTGATGGATTTTTCTTTGGTCCTCTCAGCTTCTTTTATTCCTCAACCTACTTTAATCTAAAGCTCTGATAGCAGTCCTAAGTGTTAAAATCTGTGGGATTCGCAGGTGATTCCTGGAACACAGCCAGGAATGAACAACTGATGATTGTTGTGTGGAATCACAATGGGAGCAGAAGTCAAGAAGGTATCCAGATAGAATCCAAATTCAACAGATGTGCCGTATACAACAATATCAAAGAAGACCTTAGTGTAAGGTATTTTTAATGCTATCTTTAGCAAGTGTATGCCCAACAGAATTGAGCATTCTATAGTTAAAAAAAGAAAAGTAAAAGAATTTGAAATTCTAGTGGGAGAATAAATAGCCACTTCTGTGTTAGTGACTTGGCAACCTTATTAAATATTTTGACAATATTTGTATACTCTTCCCTGCAAATTCATGTTATAGAAATTTCTCTCCTCCATATATGTTGTGGCTCTTAGCTTGGTGTTATTGTGGGACTTCTAACAATGGGAAATGGTGTATCTCTGACTCTATCGCCTGTTCTTGGGACTCTTTTCCTCCTATTGGGTTGCCTTGACAAACCTCAGTATGAGTAGTTTGTCCTTGTCTTGTATCCCTTGGTTTGCTGTTTTTGGCTGCTGTCTCTTGGAGGCCTGATCCTCTTCTGAAGAGGAGTTGGAGAAGGTTATGGTCTTGGGGAAAGGGTAGGTGTTGGGAAACTGGAAGGAGTTGAGGGAATATAAACTGTTGTCAGGATCTATTGTATGAGAAAAAAATCTATTTTCAATAGAAAAGAAAACTATAAAGAAAATTTTATTTTATGAAAATTAGGATTGATGTATAGAAAGATGTCAAAAAATTTCACTCATAAATACGTCATGCACATGGCTGAAGAGATGGCTTAGTACATAAGAATACTTGATGGTCAGGCATAAAGACCAAATATTGAATTCCATTCATGTAAAAAATATAGGCATTTCTATACATGCCTTTAGCCCAATATTGAAGGCAAGGTTAGTCAGCTCCTAAGAATTCTCTTGGAAGCCAGTCTAGCTGAAATAGCCAACTTTCTGTTTTTTGATAGATACTGTCTCAAGACAATTAGAAAAATAGGCAATAGTTAATATCCTCAAAATATGCTTGTATCCAATCCATGTTTGTACATAGGTATGGATATCCTCATAGTAACTCATGTGGATCACATACATAATACTTATGCATACACACACACATATGTATGTATGTATGTATGTATGTATGTATGTATGTATGTACATATGTATATATACATACCTAAAGTGTTGTAGAATGGTACAGGGATATGATTTAAAAGGTGTGTTTTTGAGACTGGGCTGTGTAATCCTGAGTGTCTGGAATTTGTTATATATACCAAGCTGGCCTCCAACTCATAGAGATATAGTTGTATTTAACTCTAAATTTTGGGCATAAAATCTGCATATCGTGTCCAGTCCATAAATTGGAAAATTCTAAATAGCAAACAACAGACTATAATTACATAATTTAGTGTATAGAATTAAATATTGCAGAACATTAACATAACGTTCATAGTATACTGATTTAGAAAAAAGCAAGGGAATGAAATCTATGCAGAATTCAACATAAGTTTGCTATGATAATTATAATATATGTATGTTTTGATTAATTATTAATTATTGCCTCCATCTCAACATATATTGTTTTATTGACTTGTGGTAAAATAAAACTTATAATGAAAGGTTGTATTCATTCAGTGTCTGGGAAATCAGAAGTGTGTTCACTTACATAATGAGTCTCACTCATAGGGTAAGGGGCTGACAGAAGGATGTAGTATCTCCACAAGCTGTCTGCTAACAGGGAGAGCTTCTGCGTTTGTGCATTCACCTTACTCCTTTTATGCTTCATGCTATGACTGACTACAATTTAAGGAGTCAAGATAAACAAAAGCATCTGCTGATCAACATCTACAGCAGGTATCTGGAGGTGCTTATAAAGAGCCATGTAATGTAGCAATTTAAACTTTCTTATATAAGGCCATCGAAAATCATTTAAGGCAATTACCAACTATTGCATTTAAGGTAATTTCCTCTATCATTTTTACTTTTCTGGTTTATCCAATTATCTCTAAAGTCAAAGTCATTTTCATTCAAACTATCCAGTGGTATCCTAATTTTTCGGATCTTAATAACTCGTTTTTATTGTTTAAATTCTGATTATAAATTGAGCAACAGCAAGGACTAATGAGAGAGTGTTAGGAGAGAAATGTCAATTTCCAAGTTAAGAATTTGGAAGAAAAGAAGGAGAAAATGAAAAGGAATTGCATTTTATTGCAAGAGTGCTCTCTGCTACAGTTTCTGAATACAATACATACTTTAAGAAAGCAACTAAATAGCCCATTGAGGGAAATATGTCATCCTTGATAGGTAAGAAAATTGAAATGTGAAGGAAGGATTGGTGAATCTTTTCAGTTGAGTCTGAACTAGAAGGAAATGTGTTCTGCTCAAAACCATATGAGATCTATTGGCTGTTCACTTAATATGGGTTTCACTCCATACTGAATGATGTGTGTGTGTGTGTGTGTGTGTGCCCATGAACTCATTACATATGAGGGTCAGAGGACAACCTAAGACATTATTACTTTTTTGTCTCATTCTCATTTTTTTGATTTGAGACTGGGGTTCTCTTTGGCCTAAAACTCATAAAGTAGGCTAACATGGTTGCCCAGTGAGTCCCAGGGAACTCCCTCTCAAGAACCTGGATAATAAGCTTGTGCCACCTTCCTAGGTGGGTAATGGAGACAAAACGCTGGTCCTCTTCCTTGATTTCTTGACAGTGTCCCACCTCAACCCTATATGTTTAAATAGCACAGCATCCCACTATATATATTCCAAGCTTGCCTTTAGCTCAGTATTTAAGCGGAGTGGTCTCACATGCTTGGTCTTTTCATTCTTTCTCAGCCCCACTGCTGCTGGATTTCCAAGCCAACTGACTGATGACACATAATTTGGGACCTTTTGAATACTTAGTAAGCAGTAAGTACTTCTAAAGTTAGGGAATACTAAAGGCACTGTGACAGATTTTTCAAGAGGAAAATCCCTTACCAGACAGAAAACATTAAAAATTAGTGCATACCAGAACGGTAATTACTCACAAAAGACTATGAAATGTATCAGCAAAGCAGGAGCCTGAAAACTCTTTCCAAGGAGGTGGTAGAGATTTAAAACATAGCAGAGAGTTGTCTATAAGTAGCACTTGCAGGATGTCTGTTGTACAGACCCCTAAAGGGACCTAAAAACTGTGCCCTCCTTCCTTTCCACCAGGCTCCATCTTAGGTTTGCAGAGACTAGTGCAAATTAAAGTAATGCAGTTGATTTTCAGAACCTCATCTCTCCCTTGGAGCTTTCCCAATTATCATTATCCCTGGTAATATTAAGGATTTGAAGAAATAGAAAATAAGCCTTCTCACTCCCTCCTAAGCTAGAGCAAAGCGTATTAATAAACCCCTTTTCCTTCATGAACCTATTCTTTAGCAGACAAAGATTTAAAGCCTATGTAAGCATTGATTTTAAGCATATACCTGCAACAGAAATAGATCTACATATCAGATATAACGTACAACTACGAATTAAAGATAAAAAGCCATAAATATCTTTTTAAGCTTACCATTTCTAAGAGAATATGTAACATTTATTAAGATAGGTGGTGTTAAAATGTATGTATGTTTCTTAATAAGACCTAAACTTCAGTATCTAAATTCTCACATGTAAAAAGCACACTCAACATTGATTTTTGTACCCAAGCATTGGGCTACTTTTATCTGAGCCATTAAAATGATTAAGAATTCAACCACTCTCCTCATACCTACCCAGTACATCTCTAGGCCTAATTACTTTGATTTTCTCCTCCAAATTTTCATATCCCTTTACTTCTCCAGTTCCTTCAGCTTACTCACCTATTGGTCACCCAGTTTAATTTTAAATGTTAGTGCCTCTGCTTAAATCTTCACTTTCTAACTGAAGTTTTCTAATTGCTCTCTGATTCGGCTCCAGGTTTTCGTGCCATCTGGCAATCTGTCCAAAAATAGCTATATGATTTATCTACTGAAAACACTCATGTATGCAGTCCTTATAATTAAGTAATTAATGGATTAGCATTTAGTTTTGTTTCACTTTCTATGAGCTAGGGACAGTAGTCTGGACCAACTTTGAGCTTCAGATACTCCTGCCTTCACCTTTTGAGACTCTAAGTATGTGCCTCTTTTCTTGGTTTATGTGGCCCCGAGTTAGAACCCTCGGGTTAGTGCATGGTTTGCAAGCACTCTACCCACTGAGCAACATCCAGAGTCCAACAGAGTTCATATTTGTGGAATTGTTATTATGTCTCAGAACGTACCACATCATATAGCTAGTCCAGGTGTTTCACTTCTTTCCACATCTATCTCTTTGCTACCAGACTTTGGCTTTCTGAATGCACTGGTTTCAGATTGGCAATTTTCTCTGTTGTCCCCCACAATTCCTCTTATATCCGGTGCCTCCTTGTTTGAGAAACCACTTTGAATCTCAACTACTGTAAATATCAGCTTTGGTGTCTGTTACAGTCTAGTCAGACTTATTTACTTCTCCACACAAACCTAGGTATTTTCACTATTATAATCTCAAACTAGGTTCCTTGTCTGTATTCTTCTGTTAGATGTGGACCCAAATGACGACAGTACAGTCTTTTTGATCATATAGGGCTGAAACAATGGCTCAGTGTTTAAAAGCGATGACTGCTTTTCCAAAAGACTTGAGTTTTGTTCCAGCTCCCATGTCTGGCAGCTCACAACCACTTTTAACTCCAGCTCCAAGGCATCCGGTTCTCTCTTCTAGCCTGTGTGGGCACTGAACTCAGATAGGCAAAAACACACATAGTCAAAAATGCCTAGACAAAGCCAATCAAGAAAAATATAACCTAAAAATTACAAACTCTGCTACTTTCATGTTGCATATAGGTTGATTGTAAGGTCAAAATTACTCTCAACCCCTTTTCCCTTTGTGCAACTGGACCCATGGAATGATTTCATCTCTGCTCTGTTTTAAGTCTGTCTGTACTCAGTGGTCAGCACAAAACCACAGGAACAAGGCTTTAATAAAAAGAAAGCTTTCCCACAATTTAGGATTTGTGTTCTTGGCACAAATACCAGGCTCAATCATGGCTCCCAGAAGTTCCATTGCTTTCTAGATAAACTCTGAATCCTATTCAGTCAGGATAACCTTCAAATCCATGCTCATTAATCAAATACCATTGCACAAAAGTATGGGTCCACTGTGCTTCAGGTATTCCTTAGGGATTTAAGCTGTTAAGTGTACCAATAAGCACAGGTAAATGTTTGTTGAAAGATCAATGGAGAGTATGTTTGGAGAGGACAGTGCTGCCCAGCTAGATCAATAGAAGTTTCGCTTCTGTCATCTGTGGTCCATTTGGCTGATCTTCCCTCTGTCCTATAGGTTGATTCTCTTCTCAATGTATTGTCTCCTCCATTAACACCTGGGTAATGAAGCTGTGATTTGTTACAGAAGTCTGTCTCTAGCACCCTAAACTGGCTGCATACACTGCTTCCCGTTGCTTGATACTGATTATTAGTGATCTTGTTTTAGCTTTCTCTCCTCATCTTGTGACTCTGGTCCTAGTCAAAACATGCGTGACAAATGGAAAAGAGGAATTATAAGGAGACCATTTTACTAGTAGCAAGTGGTTTTCTGTTGTAAAATAAAGGACATCATGAGTTGTATCTTTCATGTGTAACCTCTGATGGGCTAAGTTCTTCAACTGATTTTTAACAATTGTCTGCTGTAAAAATTCATTGGAAAACAATTTACTATAAAAGTGAAGTTTTAATTTATTTGGTTAATAAAAAATATTCGGGTTTTAGTTGTTTGATTCATACACGAATGTATGCATTAATTTTATTTAAATTTCCCTTGGAGACATATATTAAGAACTTAGGAGTTTGGCCCCAGCAAACTCAGCAATTACAAGTGCTTGTTGTTGCTTGTAATGATGGTACATGCCTTTCCTAGAACTTGGGAAGTAGTGATAGGTGGATTTCTCTGTGTCAGTGTCAGCTTGGGTTACATAAAGAGTTCCAGGCAAGCGAAGGTTGCAAAATGAGATCCCGTATCAGGTGACCAAACACACAGACAGACAGAAAGGCAGGTAGACTGAGGCACAAGTGTTACCCTCCTTTAGAGCAACAGTTTGGTTCCCTGCACTCATGTCAAGCTGCTCATGCCTCACTGGCACCTCCCACCCAGACAGATGAAGCAATGCCCTCTCTTGGCCTTTGCTACTAAGTGCATTAATGAGAGAGAGAGAGAGAGAGAGAGAGAGAGAGAGAGAGA
>NW_021604591.1:5790468-5821371 GCF_004785775.1 Grammomys surdaster
GAGAGAGAGAGAGAGAGAGAGAGAGAGAGAACAATAAAACAAAAAAAAGAAAGAAACAGAATCTCTTAGTTCTACATGAGGTTTCTTAGCCATATCCCCCTCCTCCGGCTCACAGTGTGCTACTCTACACTATTCTAAACAACTATTAGCATGGACTTTGTGTTTCATGTTTATAAAAATTTATATTAAATCTAAAATAGTTAAGTGAAGATTGAATTCTACAGGCAGAAGACTCTTATAGCTGATTGTCTATCACTGGTCCCAGAACATCTTCTAAAACATCAAATTGACTTTCAAATTATGGGTATTTCTAGTGACATCAGTACAGCTAGAAATGCCCCTGCATAGCAACATGCTTTTAGGACTACATTGTTGGAGGTTTCTGATTTTTTTTTCTTTTAGAAGACAATAAATATAAATGGCTGGAGTAAAGCAAACCTTTGTCCTACTTCCAAATATTGCCTTTTAGGGCAATTTTCCTTTACTTTCTCCTGGTCATCAGACAGAGACTTTCACTTTAATCATGAGCTATAGCATCCACGGCAGAGCCAAAAAAATATTTCATATCATTATTGCATTTTGTGCTTGGCTTTCTTGTCAGCTACTCATTTTAAAACATGGCAATTTTATGAGCCAGTTTTCCTGTCTCTATCCAGCTCTGCTTGTTGAAACTGACAATTTGTGGGATTTGAGGAGCCCGTTTCATTAAATCATCTATCATATACCTCAGTGAAAAACAATGACTGACTAGCTTCTGAAACAACTAATAAGGTACAAATAGATTAATTTTGTTTATGTAGTTTTTGGATAATGTATTTTTCAAGGTTAGTTGTGTATGACATATCTGTTTTAGATATATTGCAGATATACAATATCAATCTCAAAATTTAATCCTTAATCCTTACACCAAGTTTATTTTGAATTTCCACACTGTAACAATAATAATGGGACACAGAAATATTAGTCTTTGAGAAAGGTCTACTTTGTTTCCTGGATATGATAAAGGAGGAATTATTGTTTTTCAGTGTTTATTAAGATAGCAAAAAAGAAAGATAAATTCCAGATAAGCTTCTTCATTTATTCAATTTTTGTTTATTCTCCAAGTTAAGCCTTTGATGTGTTAAAGTGAAATAACTGATGAAATCCTTATTTGAGGTTCACTTCAGAAGCATTCCTCGAATCTGTTTATAATGTCATATAAGGCATGGCCCATGGCCTCTGTGAATCAAAATCTAAGCAGAGATGTGGCCCATGGCCTCTGTGAATCAAAGTCTAAGCAGAGATGAAAACAACCTTATATTTGAAGGAATACATCTCTAACCCCTCCATAGAGGAGGCAAAGGTAGAAGGATCCCAGTTTGAGGGGATCCTGGTGTGACCCTGTCAAAACCAAAAATCTCAAAACAAAACAAGAGAGGCAAGCTAAATAAAGAGGAGAGTAAGGAAAAGATTGAGGAAGGAAAGGGGAAAGAGAGCAAAGATAACGGAGAGAAGGAGAGAAAAAAGTAAAGGAAGAAAGGAGTGGAAGGGGAGGAAAGAGGGAATAGAAAAGACTTCATCTTCCTGGGAAATAGAAATAGATAGAATTTCTGGGTGTCCTGTGTGGGGAGGTAGGGACTGGGACAGGATGGATTAGTTTAGAGGGCATGGAGGGAGAGAGTACTGGGAGAAATTATTAGAGTTGGGAGACATTTTGGGGTGAGGTAGAAACCTCATGCTGTAGAAAGAGCCAGGAATCTACAATGGTGAAACTAGCTACGACTCCTAGCAGTGGGGGATGTGGAACCTGAAACACTCATCTCCTGTAACCAGGCAAGACTTTTAGTGGAGGGACTGGGACATCAGCCTAGCCACAAACCTTGCAAAATATTCTTGGGTAATGTTCTCAGAACTTGTGAGAGTGGTCAATGATTGGCCCAGCTTGAGACCCATATCACTATGTGGTAAGATGGGGCCTATCCTGGCACTGTCTGGAGGGCTGGGAACCAGAGATTGGGTAACTCAGAGACCTAGGATAGAACAGACAGTCACACTACTGACAAAAAAGACACTCTTAGACCAGGAATAGAGTAATAGACATTATTGAGGTTTCATGCAGCAACTGATGGGAACATATGCAGAGACCCACAGCCAACACTTGGCAGAGCTCAGGAATCCTAAAGAAGAGGGGAAGGAAGAATTGTAGGAGCCAGAGAGGTCAAGGACATCACAAGAAAAACCATAGAATCAACTAACCTAGACCCATAGGGGCTCACAGATACCGAAACAAAAACCAGGGAGTGCTGCATGGATCTGACTTAGGTCTTCTTATATATGTTATAGTCATGTAGCTTAGTATTTTTGTGGGACTCCTAACTGTGGTGGCAGGGCTATCTCAGACTCCTTTGCCTGCTTTTTAGGACCCATTTCCTACTACTAGGTTGTCTCATTCAGCCTTAATATAAGGGGTGTATTACTGTCTTGCTGTAACTTAATATGCCATGTTCAGTTGATGTCCCTCGGAGGCCTGCTCTTTTCTGAAGGGAAATGGAGGAGAAATGCATTTAGGGAAGAGTGGAGTTGGATGATGGCTCAGAGGAAAGGAGAATGGGAAACAGCACAGAGTGTAATATATTAGAAAATACCAGTGAAAGAAATTAGACGTAAATATTTCAGAAATGCTTATTACTGAGACTAGAGATGTGGTTCAGTAGTTGAGAACCATTGCTCCTCTTGAAGAGGACCACTTCTGGGTGACTAGTTCATACCATTTAGTCAAGCTTTTAATGTGGGTACTAGGGGGCTCTGAATTCAGATTTTTGCTTGTGAAACAAATACTTGCTGAAAATTTTTCCCAGTGTCTTTTTTTTCTATTTTGAGACAGGATTTTATGTAGACAAGAATCCAAATGCACTACATAGCTAAGGATGGCCTCAAACTTGCCTTTCTTCACCAAGCTGCTGAGTATATAGAAATTTGCCTCCACTCCCACCTTAGGGGTCAATCTGAATTTTCCTGGCAGTAGTTTTGTGTCTCAGAATCTAAAGTTCCCTTAGATATTCACACTTCTCCTCTAGTCATGGTTACTTTTAACAATCAACCTGATGTAAGCTAGAGTCATCTTAGAGGAAAAGCCTACTTCTGATTATCGTGTAAGAATGTACGTGGAGATTCTGTTGACTGTTCATTTATTTAAAAGGACTGAGCCCATTGTGGGCGACACTATTCTCTAAGCAGGTGGTCCTGGACTATAGAAGAGTGCTAGCTAAGGTGTGACCTAGGTAGTATTGCTTCATGTGCCAGGATAGTTATCTGCTCTGAATTTTCTCAGTGATTGACTGTGACCTGAAAATATAAGACATATTAATCTTTTGCTCTACTAAGTAGTATTGGTTATGTTATTTGTTACTGCTAAAGAGGTCAAATTACCTCTGGTGAAATCAAAATATCACTGTTGCACTTTGAGCTTCTAAATAACAACTGGTGTGGCTTTTGAGGAGACCCAGTGATAGGAGAAAATCTTGGGTGAGAAGAAACATTCTTTAATCCCATATGTCAATCCTTCAGTGAGCCCATTCTTAGTTGAGTCAGAAAGACAAAAATGAGTTTGTTAGGCAAACTTGATTGTCAAGTTGACATATTTGGAAAGATGGAACCTCAGCTGAAGAGTTGCCAAAATCATATTGGCCAGAGGGCATGTGAGTGTGGCATCTTCTTGATTGCTACTGATGTAAGAGGGCCAATTATGGGCAGTGTCAACCCTAGGCAAATGGCCCTGGAATGCATAAGAATGGTAGCTGAATATAAGTCCTGGACAAGCAAGAAAACAACATCCCTCCATAGTCTCTGCCTCAGAATCTTCCTCTGAATGTCTCGGTCACCATTTCCTGCTCCAACTTTCCTGAATGATGGACCATAACCTGTGAGATAAAATAAAACCCCACCTCCACTATTTTCTTTTGGCTATGGTATTTATCTCAGCAACATAAATCAAACTAGAATAAGGAAATAAACTTGATTTCTGATAGAATATCTTCTGAGGGCAGACCTTGATAATGAAGAAATATTCTAGCCTAGTGTTAAATTGCTAATTTTCTTCTTCAACTCCCAGAAGCAGGAAGAGATATTTTGCTCTAATTTTCACTGTGAAATTCTGGCACTGCTCCTAGAAGTAAGATTCATTTGTGTCAGTACACCTCCAAGGCACAGCTCCATGTGGAATTAGTTCTTGTAGTTGTCTAGTCAGACCCTAGCAATTCTCCAATGCCAAAGCATCATTCTCTGTTTCTACACTGTTTCCCAAGGTAGTTTTTGCTTCAGGGTTTCCTTTCTGGACCACTGTGATTCTCAAGCCCTCTTTCTCCACTCATTGGGGACTCTGAGTGGTTGACTCCATTTCTCTGATGTGTGTAAGAACGACTTTTAGTTTTCAATTTGCTGAGTAGAGGTTTTGATTGTAGTTTGTGTGAGTGAAAACAAATGTTAAAAAATTAAAAAAAAAAAACATTGGCTTGCAATTTGCCTCAATTTTGCACCAAAAGTCAAAATCAGACATGGATAAGATAAACTAATACTTTCCTGTTAACCAAATACAAGAGTCAAACAAGAACATTCTGCATATAATAACCACTCCAATGCCCAGACACCCTTTTAGATTAGTGAAGTCTCTCCTCAAGAGTTATGATAAGCTATGTCTAACTCCAGATTATAGTGCTAAGGAGATGAATTGGTGGGAAAAGAACCTGGTTCAAAATTTGTGTGGATCTGAGTTGAGATCCTGAACACATGCAAATGTCAGACACAATGGTGGGCATCTTTAACAGCAGCACTGAAGGAAACGGTTGAGAGAGATAGATCTCCAAATTTTATTGGCCAGCCAGGCTATTGGAGATATGCTGCTTGCTTAGTAAGAAACCCAGTCTCAGAAAATAAGGTGCAGAGTTATCAAAGAAGAAACTTGACCTTCTCATACATTTGAAGCCAGATGGGGACATACAGACACAGTATACCTGTCATGTTCACATACTCACATATTTGTGTACGTACACACACACACACACACACACACACACACACACACACATTCTCTCTCTCTCTCTCTCTCTCTCTCTCTCTCTCTCTCTCAAAGCAGTTCTCTCTCTTCTGTGTTGACACACACACACACACACACACACACACGGGCCCATGACATGTCAGAGTCAACCAACTGTACTTACTGAATGGATTTTTCTATTTCTTGGCATTGTTTTACATATCTGAGCATCTGAGAGTAGATCTTTCTGAACTTTAATCTCTGCCAACTTGATGGTAGGCTGGATGTTCCTTTTGAGTCCCCTTAGGCAACACTCCAAATTATTGTGCATGATTGGTTTTCTGCCAGGATGGCTTTTCATTATTTTCTGTAACTCTGCACATTTTCTTGGTTTGAAATTTTTAAATTAAACTTATCTTTTCTTTTTGCTCAGTGCCATGGCACTAGATCTCATCAAATCCATTCTACTTCATGTCACTCAATTGTTATTTAGGAAGACCATCCTGAAAATACAGAACAGATACACACACACACACACACACACGCACACACACACACACACACACACACACACACACATATATATATATGCACACACACACACACACAAAAACACAAATATACACACACACTGAAGATAACTAAAAGCTCTAGACTGAGAGGAATTTCTGAGTTGATTGAACTGTAGGTTCATTTAAGGCTATGTTTCCCCGTAGCACACAATGGCACAACTATGAAATATACATTGAAGTTTTGCACCCTGGCACTGGGGAGGTTTTACTAAACATGTTGAATTTTATCATCAATAGGAAATACTGCTTATAATTAAGCAGGATTTATTTTTTGTTGTGTGAGAAAGGTTTTTATGTGTATGTTAATCTAGCTATGTGGCTGAGGTGTCATTGAACTTCTAATCCTCCAGCCTTCGACTTCCAATTTCTGGGATTACAGACACAAGCCAACTCACCCAGCTTGGGTTTAAATAATAAATATCCTTTTATAGAAAGTAAAAAGTATACTGTGTGTCAGTTACTGTCATTGTCTAGTGCAAATGCAAATGGAGAATCACACTGAATCAGGAGGTAATCTCTCCACTATTCCCATTACCATAACCTCCCCACATGCTCACAGCTAACACAACAGGTTGTGGACAGATTCCTGTCATCTGGTGTGAAGATAGTTTCATAATCCTGAATGCTGGAACATCTTTTCAGACAGGTTGGGGTAAAGTTTAACAGACATTTGTTAGCAGCCCAAATGCCTAAACACTGAATAAAAGGGGGATCCTGGACAAGATTGGCAGTTACACACACTTGATCCATGTTAAGATATTTATTCAGTGGTTCCAGAAGGTGTTAGCTGTGCACATTTGGGAGATGACATAAGTAGTTGCTGCTATTCTGACTATGAGCAGCTTTGATGTTTACAAGGCTTTACTAAATATTATAGTCTTCGGGTCTGGCTGAGAAATGGGTGGTAGCATATGAATTGAATACATATTGACCTACCAGTATGAAAGAATTTACAAGTGAGATTTTATAAGGAGATACATTCAAACTAAAGTATTGGAATCAAGTCATCAAGACTAGGAATTTAAACAAAAAAAAAATTTTTTTATTAGTCTGAGGGAGAAATTTTACATTCTACTTTTGCAAATCTCTCTGAAAGGAAGAAATTAAGATATGCAATCTGCTTTAAAACAAAACAATACAAACACATACACATACACACACACATACACACACACACATGTACACAGAGAGAGAAGGGGGAGCAACATTGATAGCTTATCAAAACCACTTGATTTTATTTATTTTGTTTATTTTTCTCTGATGGAGTCTACTTGTTGTTACCCATATGCACACAGAACTATCATTCATTAGTCATCCCCCTTTAAAGAAAAGTCACTCTCCTGCCCGCAACCCCCATCAATTTCCAATAGCTCCTCAGCTTGGAGGCCATTGTCCTCTATCATGAAGTGTTTTACTGGCTGGACCTTGTACAGGTAATTATTGCTGCTGTGGTTTGTGTGTCCAATAGGCATGCCATATCCAGAAGACAGCACATCATAGCACTTCTTCCCATCTCGAGCTCTCACATCCTTTCCAGCCTGTCTTTTGTGATGGTCCATGGAGAATATGAGATTGGGAGGCAGATATAGTGGGAGAGGTCATTCGGGAAGTTGAAGTAAAAACAGGGTTGGGTGGAAATGATGAAGAGACATTGTACATGTCTGTTAAAATTTCAGAGAATAATAAATAATTATTTAAACACTTAAAACAAAATATAGATCATTGACTTTGATCCACATAAATAGCAATAGACTATCTCCAGTTCACTTATTCATGCATAGTTACTTATAAAAATTATTCTTATGGCTGTGTTTTAATACACAGTTTTAAAATTTTAGACAAGATCTCACTATGTAGCCCTGGATATCATCTATCTCACTGTGAATACCAGGATGACTTCAAATGTACAGGACTCTACCTCCTTGTTCCTCCTGAGTGATGGGACTAAAGATGTGACATCAAGGCTGACCTGGTTTTACATTGTAAATGAAAAAAAAACCTATATGTAATAGATGTAAAGGAACCCTGTATGAACCAGGCCTAATATTGTAGGTCTCTAATCTAAGGTTGTTAGGCAGGTGAGGTAAGGGAATTAAAAGTTCAATATCATACTTGTCAGAGAGTGCTGAAGGCCAGGCTGGGATAACTACTAGTAAGATTTCGTCTCAAAAAGAAATAACAAACAAAGCAAAAGAAAATGAAAAAAAAGAGAAGAATGTTGAGAATGTAGCTTAGCTGTAGAGGTCTTGATTTGCACACACAAAGCCCTAGGTTCAATCATCACTAAGACCCAAAGAAAAATTTAAAAAAGAAAATTTGCACGTGTTTGCTCACTACAAAATAGATATAGTTTTAAAAGACTCATATTTTTATGTGTATATGTGAGAATTTCGAAAGCAAAGAGTACAAGTGAAACTAAGAGCCCAGCCTAATAATTGTCAAACTACTATTTATGGCAAACATGCTTAAAATTAGATAAGCTGGCAAAATGGCTCAGAGGGTAAGGCTGAAAATTGAGTCCAATTCCGAAAATTCATATGCTGGAAAGAGAGAATCAATCTCATAGGTTGTCCCCTGGTCCTCTGTCCTCCATATGTGTGCCATTGCATGCTTGCATTTGTATGGCACATGTCAACACATACACCCATACACACACACACACAGACACACACACACATGTGCACACACACATAGACATACATATACACATATACACACAAAACCAGTGAGTATAAAATAAAACAAAAAGTTTTTAAAATGAGATGAATTTCAGAAGTCCACAGCAATTTTTAAAGTTCTCAATTTCCAAATTGTTCTGACCTGAAGAGCTATGACTCAGAGAGTGATTAGCGGTTTGATGTGTTATTAGTGGTTAATAGGGATCACCAGGTTATGGCATCGAGGGGACAAATCTAAGGGGAGGTAAGAGAGAGCTTAAAAGCCTTGAGGATCAGGTCATCTTCAAATCCAGATGTGTGGTTGAGCAACCTTGACATTCCTAGAAGGTAGAGAGAAAGTTGCCCTCAGCATCCCTTGTAGTTGAATCCACTGTGTTCCTAGGGTAATTTTAAGGAGAGAAAGAGGAGAAAGTTATTAGCCTTAAAAGAAGGATTCTAAATTCTTCCCAGAATGCGTCAAATTCAACATTCATTAGAGTATGAAAAAGTCTAAGTTGTATTATATTATTAAATTTAATAGTTTTATCTCTTTGAGAACTGCATACATGAAAACTGCAACTATATTACTCATTCCCTTTCCTTTCAACACTACAGCTTCTCCAATATCCTAAATTCATGGTCTCTTAAGTTCTCAAGTTCTCTCTCTCTCTCTCTCTCTCTCTCTCTCTCTCTCTCTCTCTCTCTCTGTGTGTGTGTGTGTGTGTGTGTGTGTGTGTGTAACAAACTCAGTCCATTTAGTAATTTGGCGTGTCTCTGGGATTGATCACTTGGGATTGGACAGTTTATAGGGGAAGTTATTCCTGGGGTACACTGATTCTCACCTCCTTAGAAGCCATTAGTATGATTTATAGTGTCTGGGAGTTGCGACATATAGAGCTTCTCTTGTCCTTGTTGGCTTATCACCTGCTGTCAGTATGCTGATCATTTTATATTTATTTTGCCTGTGAGATTATAATACAATAAATAATAAATCAACCCAAACTGATTTTGGCCAATGTTTTACTATCATGACAGAAAACAAACTTGGACAGTGTTCCTATGAGAAACCCTGTCTCAAAATACAAGGTAGAGAAGGATACAGAAAGTCACAGGACAGCAGCCTCCAGCCTCCACCCATATTATGTATGTCAGTACATTTATATGCATGTACACACATAAATGCATGTGAAGACAAATACATGTATATATCACATACAAGTATACATGTACAAACATGCATACATGTGTACAGCATGTGCTTGAACAATATACATATACACAATACATCTATATGCACACAGAACACTGACACAAATGCATGCATGCACACAGACACAGTACACCTGCATATACTACACATGGGTGTGCACACAAAACAGTACACTGCAGCTTCCTGTTTTGTTAGCATGGCCTTGATGATGTACATGAAAAGTTTTTGCAAAAATTACTAGCCCCACTCTCCTGATATCCTAGGAGATACAGGGTGGAAATGTTGTATTTTAAATGAACTTCCCAAGCTGACTTTTAGGTGTTCAATGATTTAAAAGGCATTTTCGTAAGTCAATGTGACTGAATTTATTTAGAATTCTAGTGGAAATAAAGGCAAAGAATGAGATGAGGAGAAGAATGAGGTTGTACTTTTGAGGCTTAAATGCTACTGGAGGATAAGGGCCATGGATCGGGACAGAAATAGGCAGAAAGCCAAGCTCATTAAAATTCTTACTGGCTTCTTGCCTGATTTCCTAGTGACCTGGTCATCTTTGAAGCAATTCACGAATCAAGGATAAATATTTATTGAGAATATGTGGCATGCTCAATGTGTGGTATGGTTTCTGCCTGTCCCTGGACATATGGACATACGTTGTATTTGCATGGGTGATTGTGCATCACCTCTCAGTATTTATCAATTCTGTTGGCAGGACAGATCTGCTATACCCAAATTGCCCTCAGCAGAGTACTTATGAGGAAAGTGAAAAGGCCAGTAAATGTCAGGTTTACACAGACAGACCTCATAGGATTATTTGAATGCAGCTGAGGCTTCAGAACTCTTTGGCTGGGACTGAGGAAGGGGCTCATTTGGTCAAATGCTTGGGTTTGATCCCCATCCCTGTGTAGACCATCATGGTGGTGCAAGCCTGAAATCCCAGTAGTTGGAAGAACAAGACAGGAGGTTCTGTAATTTAATGTCATTCTCTATAGTGACTTTGAGGTCAACATGTAATACACAAAAATAAGCCTAAAAGAGGAGAGAAATAAGAAGGAAAGAAAGAAAGAAAGAAAGAAAGAAAGAAAGAAAGAAAGAAAGAAAGAAAGAAAGAAAGAGAGAGAGGGGGAGGGAGGGAGGGAGGGAGGAAAGAAGGGAGGAAGGAAGGAAGGGAGGGAGGAAGGAAGGAAGGAAGGAAGGAAGGAAGGAAGGAAGATAAAAGTAATTTTGGGGTGGATAAAAAACACAAACAGTCTCAAACACATTCTTTAAGTGAGTAAAAGAGAGAAAAAAGGAGCAGAGAGAGAAGAGGAAGAGGGGGGAGAGAGGAGAGAGGCAGGGGAATGAAAGAGAGAGTGAAACAGAGAGAGAGAAAGACAGAGAGAGAGAGAGAATGTGTTACATACACTTATGTGTTCATGAAGGTGTCATGAATGCATGTACACGTGCATGTAAAATCCAAAAGTTGATATCTGGTGTCTTCTGTGATTTCTAACCACCTTTTTATTTAATTTGAGACATGGTTTCTCGCTGTATGTGGGGCTCATTGATTTGTTTAGACTGTTTGGACAGTGAGATCCAGAGGTGCACTTGTCTGCCCTGGCCAGCATTGGCTTTACAGGAGTGTGCCACTTCACTTGTCTTATATGTGCATGCTAGAGACCTGAACTCAGGTCTTCATGCTTACATGTAATACTACACTTACTAAGACATTTTCTCAGCTGTTCTCTGGCTGTTTAAAAATCATACCAGTTAAAGAACTTGACAGTATAATAATATTTTATCCTATGTAGGTTGGATCAAGTTATTAAAAATAACATAATTTAGATAGAATAATATGAGATAGAGTTGGACTGAGCTCTGATGTGTCACTTCTGTTAGAAAGCAATGGATCTTACAGGACTTCTTGGACAAGGGGCAGATGACTTACTTCACCAAATGTTGAGACTAAAAGGTCTTAACCTGTAAAGCACTATGCTTATTCAAGTTACCCATGAACTGATATATGATATTTTAGATATATGATTACTCTTTATGCTTGCTATAGGCACTATGCATGTGTGTCTGTGCACATAAATTTACTTACATATATGTGTGTATGTGTGTGTCCTTATGTAAATGCCAACAGATGTACAGTGCCACGAGAGGCCAGAATAAGGCATTTGGTCCCTTGGAGCTAGAGTTATAGCTTGATTATATGGTTCCTGAGAGGTGAACTCCAGTCCCCTGGAAGGATAACATGTGTTCTACCCATTAACGCCTTTTCCCAGCCTCTGCACTATAGTGTCAATAGTATACTCTGTGAAGATGGAGGGAGGCAGATATTAGAAGGCTTGGGGCTGCCTGGCAGGAATTTGACACTGGCCAAGGACAAGGAAATGGGCTGCTTGGAAGGAATCTGACATAGGCCAAGAATAAAGAAGTGGACTGCAGGTAGGGATCTGACATTAGGCTGGAACAAAGAAGTAATTTCAGGCAGAAATCTAAATCCTAGACTAGAGCGAAGAAGAAATTTGAGGCAGGAATCTAAATCTTAGGCTAGAACAAAGGCATACTGGGCTAGGACAGGAGAGTAGGTTCACATATTTTGGTCATCCTGATAAGCCCTTAGAAATAGTGATCGTAGGAGTGATCACGGGACTCTGTTTATTGTGCGTGTTCTTTGACTATTTGGGTTTATTGTCTTGCTTGTTTCTTGACTATTCTCATCTATTTTATTGCTAGTTCTTCAACCTAGAACTGACCTTAATATACTTGCATGTAATTTAAACAGTATAAAGGTAAAAAAGGAAAAGGAGAAGATAGGATAGGGGATTAATGTGGGGGGGAGGCAGAGGGGGATGGCATCTGAAATGTAAGTAAATAAAATATTGAATAAAGAAAAAAATTTAAACATAAAAAAGAAGGCTTTGGGTTTAAGATATAGACTAATTTTTAAGAAATTATAAAAAGCAGAAAACCAATTAGGGTGGAAGAGAGTGTCCAGCATGTTTTATGGCGTTTCTCCAGTCCTGGCTGTAATGCACACATGAGCATTCACTGGACTGATACCAGCGTCACCTTTAGGATTTTTTTCTATTTACATATTATTTTCTCTATTTACGTATTCTTATGTACCCTGTTCTATACTTCAGAATCTTCTGTAGAGACTCAGAGATAATCAAGCTAGTCAAAACACCTGCTAACTTGGCCTCGTGTTCCTTTCATCAAAAATGTTTTGTGTTTTGTTTTATTTAATTTAAAAATCCTAACTGTGTAGAGGTTGTTGAGTATACAGATTTGGGTTCTAGCTAATTTTAGCATATGATGTATTTATTCATTTACAAGTAAATAGTTATAAAACTATTTTTTATTTTTTTAAAAATTTTAAAAAGTAAAAGTAAAAATTATGTTATTCCTATGTTAATGCATGTTGGCATATGCCTGCCCCAGTGTATATGAGAGCTCAGAAAGAAACTATAGGAAGTTAATTCTCTATCTACACCATATTGATCCTAGAGATTAAACTTGGGTGTCAGGGCTTGTGGCAAAAATCTTTGCTTGCTAAGACATCTCACTGGCCCGTTCTTTTTAAATTTTATTTAAATGTATTTTTGTCATTTCATACATGTCTGGAGCACACTGTTCTCACACCCACTCACTCTTATTTCACTTCCATCACTAACAAGCCACTCCCAACTCCCTCCCAGGACTTCCTCTGTGTTTAGATCTCTCTGACACACTGTGTTTAACTTGGACTATCTGCAAGAGCTCAGGTGTGAAATGTCCATTGGAGCAGCCCTGCCATAACATAATGCTTCTCTCTTTCCCTTCATCGATCTCTAACCAATAGTTCCCGTGGGAGAGGAAGGATCCCAGGAGCCTTTCATGTATCCAGGACTTACAGTTAATAGATCCAGTCTTGTGCAAGCCTTATCTTCTGGGCATGGCCATACCATGACACTCATTAACCTATATTATTTTATTAAGGAAATGAACTCACACAAGCAGCTGCTTGCCTGGAGGTTAGATGGAAAATTGAGATGAAATGTGACTTCTCCCAGAACTCCTACTGCAAAGCACCCCATTCTGATTTCTGCTAAGGCTTTTAACTATTTTAAACGCCATATATTAAAAGATAGTGTATTGGATAGTTTCATGTCAATGTGGCACAAGTTAAAGCCATCCAGAAGGGGGAAACTTCAATTAAGAAAATGGCTACATATGATCAGGGTATATGCAGGGAATTTTTTTTCAATTAATGATTGATAGGTAGCGTTCAGCCCATATTGTGTAGTACTATCTTGGGTTGGTTGTTCTGGATTCTATAAGAAATCAGGTTGAGCAAGGCATGACGAGCAAACCACTAAGCAGCACCTCTCAAGGCCTCTGCGTGAGCTCCTGCCTCCAGGTTCCTGTCCTCTTTTAGCTTCTGTCCTGAGTTCTTTAAGTGATGAACAGTAATATGGAGTGTAAGGCAAATAAACATTGTTCTGCCCAACTTAGTTTTTAGCCACAGTGTTTCATTGAAACCCTAAGACAGTTTGAATGTGTTCTTTGTTCGCGTTTTTAAATTTTCATGAGTTTTAAAGCTGTTCTATTAAAGTTTTAAATATAATAAAGTAGAGGAGGGGATCTGGAGAGATGGCTACAAGCCCCTAATGTTCTTGTAGAGGATCCAAATTTGGTTCCCAGCACCCACACTGAGAAATTTTCAATCATCTATAATTCCAAATTCAGGAGATCTATCACTTTCCTCTAGACTCTGGAAAGACACTGTGTTCATGTAAATGATCACACTCTCAGACAAGGAATAAAACTAAAACTTTAGAACTAATACTAAAATTTTAGAAACAAAATAATTAAGCTGCATACATTACATTTTGAGTGTTAAGTCCTAAAGTTGATTTTTTTAAAACAATAATTCATCTTGCCTTTAAGAAAGAACTTGTGGATGGGATTTTTATAAGTAATAATACTGATATTTTCATTTATTTACGATATCTGGAACTAAGGGCCAGGGTGATAGGTCTGGTAAGTTCCGTGTCCTGCAAATGTGAGGACCTGAGTTTGATTCTTCAGAATCCACATAAAATATCTAGGGATGGTGGAATGCACCCGTAATCCCAGGGCCAGAGAAGTAGAGACAGTTGCCTCTCAGAGTTTCCCTAGCTAACAAGCTTAGCCTGTCTGTTAAGGTCCAGATTAGTGAGTAAAATTAGTTAAATAAAAAGGAAATAAGGTAGACTGTAACCCAGCACATCATTTGAGGTTGCCCTTTGGTCTACACACTTGTTTGGACACACATATTTACATCTGCAACTACACAAACATATTTAAATGACTGTCCAGTTCCAGGCTGAACAATATTAACTCTCTGTGAATCCTTTTTCTGGCCAACCAAAATAATCAAAATAATACATTTGTAAGATATTTGCTTAACTAACAAGTCAAAGGAAACCAGTAGTCCAGACATGGACCCTGGTGAAGAAGGACAGGGACAGAGCTGTGTGAACCTCATGGGCCATTATTAATGTCTTGAATATGTAGTTATGGATGCACTTTGTTAGGGGGGAATGATTGTTCTCCATCCAAATGTGTTTGGCCAGCCAACTGTGTCTGTCATTTCTCAGTTCAGGAGATTGTAATAGCTAGCCATGGATGTACCAGCATGCTAGAAAAAAAAGATATAATTGTCTACGTGCATCACACACACATATACATAACTCTAAATGGTTATTTCATAATGCTTCGGTAATCTCAATCCTGTCTGCATCTTAGATTTTAACATTTACTAACTGAATGTGTCTTTGATTATTTATAGTGAAGTTTTTCTTAAATCAGAATGAGAATTGCTGATGATCCTAATTTCTTTGAGTTGTTTAGAGAAGGACACAAAGTAGCACAGCCAAACCATATAAGCAGGCAAGCAGACAGAAAGATGCCTGGCCCACTCTCAGTACTCAATATCAATGACAGGAGTGTGTGTGTGTGTGAGTGTGTGTGTGTGTGTCTGTGTGCTGTGTGCATGTCCATATTTGTGCTCCTATGTACGTATGTATATGCATGCTCATATAGAGACAAGAGGCTAACATCAGGTCCTCCACTTTCAACCTTGTAATTTCAGACACTCAAAAATGAACATAGAACTCAACAATTCAACTAAGCTAACTTACCAGTAAGCTTTGAAGAGTCAGTTATCTCTACATTCCCAATGCTGGGAATATAGATGTGTACCAACACACTTGGATTGTTTCTTCTAATGTTGATACTGAAGATCCAAACACAGCATTCCAAGTTTGACCAGTAATCACTCCATTGATTGCACTATCTACCTGAGCCCAATAACTGTTTTGTTTTTTGGTTTTAATTTTTAATTTAAATTTTTGATTTTATATTTCTCTACTTTAGAACTGATGAAATTCATGAAGAAAGAACGTGGCCCTAATACTTGGCTTGAATATGATGCTCAGAAAATACTTATGTTTCATATATTTAAATTTCATTTTGATCATAATACAAATTAGTATTTTATGTTTGTATAATGCATATTATTAGGAAGGATAAAAATACAGTCTTTCTTGTCCTTCTTGTGTCCTAATAGTTTCATTTTTTTGTGCAATTCCAATCTGAAACTTAAAATATTTTCAAGAAAGAACACCATCATATCAGAGGGGCGTTAAGATATATGAAACTTAAAATATCAGTTAAGACCTTAGGTGTGAAGGAGAAATATTGACAGTGTTGAGGTATTCAGAACCCCTGTATTTCCTTTAGACAGATGCAGCTCTGGGTTAGTATTTTTGAGATGGTTGGGTGGTCCCATCCCTCAACTGGGGGCTGTGCCTAACCACTGGATATGGTCTCTGGATAAGATTTTCTCTCTCTCTCTCTCTTTGTTGGATATTTCAGCTAATGTTATCCCCTTTGGGTCCAGGGAGCCTCTTGCTTCCCTGGCATCTGGGAGTTTCTAGTGGATACCCCCCAGTTCCCCATCCCCCACTGCTATACACCTTCATTCAATTTCCACACCCTCTGTACTTCACCATCTCCCACATCTGATCCTGCCACCCTTTTTCCCTTCCTCTCCTTTCTCCCTTCCTCTACCTCCCATGATTATTTTGTTTTCCCTTCTAAGTAGGACTGAGGTATCCACACTTTGGTCTTCCTTCTTCAAAGAGTGGAGCAGAGACTGAAGGAAAGGTCATCCAGAGACTGCCCTATCTAGGGATTTATCCCAGCCGCAGACACCAAACCCAGTCACTATTGCTGATGCCAAGAAGCACTTGCTTTCAGAAGCCTGGTATATCTGGCCCCTGAGAGGCTCTGCCAGCACCTGACTAACGTAGATGCAGATACTTGCAGCCAACTATCCGACTGACTGAGCACTGGGGACCCCAATGGATGAGTTAAGGGAAGGACTGAAGGAGCTGAAGGGATCTGCAAACCCCTAGGGAGAACAATAATATCAACCAACCAGATTTCTAGAGTTCCCAGGGTCAAAACCACCAATCAAAGAGTACACATGGAGGGAACTATGGCTCCAGCTACTTGCATTGCAGAGGATGGCCTTATCTGGCATCAGTGAGAGGGGAGGCCCTTGGTTCTGTGAAAGCTCGATGCACCAGCATAGGGGGATGCTAAGGTGGTGAGGTGGGAGTGGATGAGTGGGTAGAGGAGCACACTCATAACAGCAAGGGGAAGGAGGAAAGGGATAGGGGGTTTGTGGAGAGGAGACAGGGAAGAGGAACAGCATTTGAGATGCAAATAAATAAAATAACCAACAAAAAAGAAAGTATTCAGAACTGCTTGCCTAACAAGTCATCATGAGTGAGTGGACATGTGTGGCTTAGACGTGACTTTCCATCAATAGAAGGGCTATCTTTCAAAGCTGTTTTCATGTATTTTAAGCCATCAAGAGAAACTTGAAGAGGTCTCCTGTTACACTCTTGCTTTCTATCTATTTTGCCTTCTCTGCATCATAATTTGCATCATGTTGTATTACTGGGTAATGAAGCATAAAGTAAAAATAAGCAAAATAAACTCTCTAAAAACTTAGAGCAAATATGAGTTTAGCAATACAACATTGACTCTGCCTCCCTAGAAGCTTAGCCAAGAGTGTGTCATTTAGAATTATCCCTTGCTCATCCTCCAAATAATGAACACAACCAATATTTCCCTTTGCTACATAAGTGTGCTCCCTGTCTATCTTTAGAAACAGCTACAGTTCAGGTGAATCTGATGACTCTATGTGACAGGGAAAAGTACTTGTTTTGCAAATGCTCAGGGCCATTCACGAGAGTTCAAATCTTGGCAATTTTCCTAAGCCCTTTATTGCTATTACTTTCCTTTGCTACAAGGTTAGTGTTGCCAGTGTCTACGGCTGTTTTGCAAGTTTTCCTTCTACTGTTTTTTTTTTTTTTTTTTTTTTTTGTCCAAGATTTTTGTTAGATGCTATGGAAGAAGCCTATCTGGTATCTTGGTAATGCTTAGTGATTAGAAGGAAAGGACGAATGTAAAATCATGCAAGAACAATACTTTTGGCCAACAAGTTGCTGGAAATATGTAACTTGAAAGAGAAAAGAGTACAAAAATCATCAGGACTCAAGGCAGGATCTCTAATGTGGCTACTTTGCGAATGCAAGCCTTTCAGAGATGACTGATTAATGAAATAGCAATGGATCTAGTATGATAGGGAGATAACTGAAGACAGCTTAGGTTTTAGAACTCATCAGGGTGGTGGCTATACAAATTTCAACTGCAACTTCAGAAATGTGGACCTCAGAAACACATATTAACCTTTAATATCATCAAGTAGTTCTTTAGCCAAAGTAGTTTTGCTCTAACCAGAGACCATGATACTTATATTTATTAATATACAAGAAGAACTCCAGTTAAATAGTCAATGTGGGAAAAGAACAGGAACTCCATTCAGGATGAAAACTAGATCATTGTGTTTCATGGGACATCATCCTGCTCTATCTGACCCCAAAAGACCAGATGCAACTGCCAAATTCAATGTTACTTCTGGGAATTTCCAACATCTACTATTAGAAAATTTGGGAACATATTGCCATGATAATTGTTTCCTGACAGAATAGCATGTGTCCTTGAGAAGACCAGACATCCTCTTCAGTATTGTATGTGAGGATCCTCATGGGAAAGAGATTCAATAAAATTAAAATCTACTAAAAGGGATATTATTATATTAGTTTGCATGATATGGTCTAGGCAGTCCAGCAACGGCTGTCTTTACATTACAGAGATTGAGAAGTAGTAAATACTCAGTCCAAGATGCTGGCTGCCTCAGCTGTCCCAACAGTACTGGGAGCATGAAGCATTCATTGAGAACTATTGATCTTCACTCGATATTGGAAGGCTGAAAAATGTAGTTTCTGATATCAACAAAAAGTAACATTACTGCCAGAAGCAACAGGTTAGATGAACTCATGAATAAGCTAAGTGTCCTTACCAGCAAAATGTGAAAGCAAGAAGGCAAAGCACAAAAGTTTTCCTTGGTACTTCCTTGTATCTCAGGCTGGATGGAAGAGCCAACTCACCTTTAGGATTGATCTTCATATGTCAAATAGCCTAACTAAGGAAACTCCTACACAGCTATGTCCAGATACTTGGCTAGTAGATGACTCTAGATCTTGTCAAGTTGATAATTGCTATTAACCACCACAATTTACTTGAATCAAGTTTACTTTCCACAATGTACTAATTACGGATTACAAGCAAATCACTTTCACTTTTGTCTCCAATATGCACTAAAAAAATGTTCCTTGACCATTCTATTATTACCTGTGAATCTTCATCTTTTATTACTTATCTCTATGTCATAAAACTAGCAAAAAGCAGTATATTTTCTTAGCAGATCAAATGAGAAAATGATAAAGAGAAGTATGTATTTTTTCTGTAGTCAAACACAAACATATATGAAGAAAAATTGTCACTTGTTTACCCTATAGCAATTGATATTCACAAGGATGTGTTTTTGATTTATTTTCTCTTGGCAAGGCATAGTGTCTCCTTTTTCATTGCCCTTCGATGATTCAACAATCAGGATCCTGGTAGCTCTACACAAATAGAGTGGTGATGCATCTTACATGGTTATTTTATGTTTGAAGGAGGTTGGTTAAGAAATTTTGTGGGTTCCCTCTAGTTACTAGCTTTACCCTATAATAGAGGAGAGTGACACTTTACTATTCATCTCTCCATAATTGGGTGATACTGCTTGGAAAATATCAGAACACATTTTCTGGACATCAGAAGTGTAGGTGAAATGGCATGGAGAGAGTGTAATTCACTTCCAATTAGGGGCGATTGTCATCTGTGGTGGTGGTTTGAATGAGAATCACCATCACGGGCTCTTAGATTTGAATACTTGGTCATCAGGGAGTGGCACTATTTGAAAAAATTAGTAGGTGTGGCTTTGTTGGAGGAAGTATGTCATTGATGGTGGGTTTTAAGGATTTAAAAGTCCACCCCAGGTGTATTCTCTCTGCCTGTCAATCATGATATGGCTTTCAGCTACTGCCTCAGTTCCTGTCTTAGGGCCTCCAAGTTTCCCACAATGAAAATGGACTAAACATCTGGAATTGTAAGCCAATCCTCAATTAAATATTTTCTCGTATAAGAGTTGCTTTAGTTATAGTCTCTCAGATATAGAAAAGAGATTAAGACACCTACCTGGTGGAATTATGTTTTTGCTTATGTGTTAAAATGACAAGGTTCAGAATGAAAACAGATGGTGTGAAGACAGATGTGGTAGCTACATGTTGACTATTAGAGTTTCTCAAATGTTCCTTTCTAACTCCATATATAGGAGATTTCCGGCTGGCAAACACAATTTGTCTTGCCTTTTGCTTTCATATTAAAAATTTTAAGTGGAGTCCATATGTTTATCAAAATTGTTTATGGAACTTCCAGTACCAAAAGAAACTGAGTCTCTGAATCTTAGATTTTCAAGCCAGACAGTCTTAGAGCACTCCAACTGAAGCCAGTCACAGGTACGCCATTTTGGTAGAAGATCTTCTTTTCTTCAGCTTTGGTTATCTCATTAGTTAAGATAGATGTAGCACTGACATAGCAATCCATGCCTTATCCTTTATTCTTTAATTATAATAATGTACTTAAATTACATTGTCTAGTTCTCCTTATGAAAACAATGTGTTATGGTTATCAACCAAATAACAAATTTGGGCCATGATGAAGCAAGATTTCTAAATCCTGCTATTGAGATTTTGAATGGCAGATGTTGAAGGCATTCACTGCAGAAGTAGGGGATCTAGGATGATGTACAGTGCTCTGTGAAAGCCATTTTTGTTTCCCAAACCATATATGGAATTGTCTGTGGTCTAACACTTTGGAGAGCTATTGTGTAAAAGCTGACCACTAGCCCATCATACAAACAAGCAGTTCCAGTGCTTGTGAGAGGTGTGAAAATAGCAAGGACACAAAGTAGAGAGAGAAACCTCAAAACCTAAGTCCACCAGGGAGAGCAGTGAAGAAGTGTTGTGGGAGGTATTATAAATGACAAGGCTTCCTGAAACACTATAGGCACCGCTCAGGTCTAGCGTGGTCGCGCCGGGCTACTCTCTCTTTAGCTAGACCCCACAGCACCTCACAGAGCCCCCACAGCACCCCCACAACGGCCCCACAGCGCCCTCACAGCACTCCCACAGCGCCCCCACAGAGGCCTCCACAGCACCCACTCACTGTGTTACCAGCTCTGGTTCGCTCTGGTGCTAAGCCCAACACCAGCAGCCACATGGCCCCAGCCACGTGTTCCCATTTCACAGACCCTTTGGGGGAGCCCCTAAGATGTTGGCATGGTCTCTGGCTCTGTCAGGCAACTCCAAGGCCTCCACAGTTCTAGGCCTAGCCCTTAGGCCATCTCCGATGCCTCCACAGCGCTAGGCCTAGCCCCATACTTTGACGGCCAACTTCGTGGTAGGATACCACAATACACAGGAACCCTGTAAAATCAAAACGCTTAAGCTTATAGTTAACCAGTCAGATTTATAAATCAATAAATTCTCAATACACAAGATACTCACAATAATTTTAAAGCTAATTAATAACGATACAAGATGCCCACACAATTAGACAATTATTCCAATTATTCTAACCTTAATATCATAACTACCTATGGCTAGTTAACGACACGCTGGTTCTAAATCATCCTGTTTGTCTTCCATCTTGATTCCTCCCCTCTCTCTCTGCATCCCTGTCTGCAATGCTTAGCTCTGCCTCCCTTTTCCCTGTCCAATCACAGGCCTCCTGATGAACTAATATTTAAATAGTTTGGACAGGGAAAATCTTTCCACAAAGAAGTACTCTGCCTCTGTCAGTTAAGGCTGCAAGATGAGATTGTGGGTCTCAGCTGTAAAAGTCTTTGCCCTATTTTTTAGTCCATATCTTGGCCATCGAGTTGACTGGAAACTTGCATACATGTACATAATAGAGAATGTGGGTTTATAGATCACTGATGCTTTTTTTCTGAAAGAAAAAAAAATTCAACTTCGATTTGGATGGTCAGGTCCTGGAAATATTCGTGTGTTGCCAGGATGGGGAACTTGGTTTGCACTGTGGAAATTTGTTCTGCTGTGTGAACTTGCTGGTGGATACAATAGATGGTGATGAGGACTCACCGGCTATTTTGTGTTTACTCTTTCCACATATTAAACTCTGCAGCAGCTTTGGAACTGTAATTTATTTTTGCATCATGTGCACTATATTCAGAGACTTCCTGTTGTATGTGGCTTGTATTAGAAGCACTGCACTGAAATGTGAGTTGTCTGTACACTGAACAACAACTCTAGATATGACCCATTCCGTTAAAACTTCCATGAGATGTCAAAAAAATAGAATTCTGTACTAGAACCGAGCCCATAGATAAACATATAAATATATATTAATTTTGTGTTAAACCAGCTCATATTAAAGTAGTAATACAGTTGTCTCCCACCTGAGAGCAGTAACGAACCTGAGAGATGACCACTAGCCTCAATGTCGCGCCTAGTTCTGGTGTGTTCTTTAGAGAGTAGCTGCTCCTCAGTCAGAGACAGAAGCCATAAAACAATGAGTCTCAGGCTGGAGAAGACTAAATAAGCTCAATGGCTAGAGTTAAAGACACAGGAGGAAAGAAAAATAAACTTGCTTCTGCCAGACACTTTCTTTTCTGGGCTGCGACCAGAAGGCGCCGTCCAAGCTTGTGATGTGTCTTTCCACATCAATCAAGGTGACCATGAAAATTCTTTAGTTGAGGTTTCCTTCTCAACCGATTCTAATTTGTGGCAAGTTGTTGTTAAAACCAAACTTCATGTTATCCATGTATCCATGATTGGAGTGGTGAGGAAAAAAGAAAAGAAACTAACAGCAACAACAACAACAACAAAAAGAATAAGAAATGAAAACCCATACTTTTTGTCCCAATGGTACCCTTAACATCTGAAAGCACATTTATCCAATACTTCTGGATAGAAGAAAAAATGACTCATTATTTTTGGAAATAGGAGCACTCTATAATGTTTGGGCTTTCCTTTATAAAACAATTAGTTTTCAAGGGAAATTTAATTTTGTTTGTCAGTATTTTTTTCTAAGTAAATGGAAAACTCTTATCGAGAGTTAATTATATTTCATTTGCTAGAAATTGTTAGACTATAAAAGGCTGGGAAGGCAGCAGCTATTGAGCCATATGCTTGTAATACCCACAATCAACTTTCAGTTTTAATTTTGTTATGTTTGTTTTAAAATAATAGCTATAATTAAAGATGTGCTCTCCCTTTGAGACTATGTATTTATTTCAAGTCATATTTGTTGAGCACTTACCAGGTATTGAGGTACACAAAGGGGTATACTGAGTGACAGGCTGTGCAGTTTCAGTACTATCTGTCATGATGGCGAAGCTAAACTTCACTTTCTGAGCTCATTTCTGATTCTTCTCTGTTCATGCATTGCAGAAAACAAGTATATTTTTTTCACAGTTTGAGGGAGGCCAAGTATGACTGGCTTTGTGAAGCTAATCACATGTCTGTCTTCTTCTCGATGCTCATCTTGAACACTGCCTTCTCAGATGTGTCTCCCATAACAGTCTTAGCTTAAAGTGCTAAATTACATCTCCCATTGTTTCAAAAACATATTTGAAAGATCAGTGTAAAGAAAAAGGGGTCTATTTACCCTCATGTTTTTAGGGTATAGTTTATTATGAACAGGAAAGGTTGGTGGTAAAGATATGAAGTGTCTGCTTACATTGCATCTGCAGTCAGGAAGCAGGGAGGGATGCTGGTACTCCATTCATCATCGCTATTATATTCAACCAGAAACCCTAGCCACAATAGAGTCACCAAACCTCAGAGTGAGTCTTTCAATCAAATTTAGGACTGTTGGAAAATGTCACTTTAATAGGTATATCATTTTGGTGGTTGTAAGTCCAGTCAAGTCAATAGTCAATATTAACAATTACAAATTCACCGTTGGCAACTTGACATACAAATATGTCAGTTTAATATCATAATATTTCACCTCTTAACCCCTAACATTTCATGTTCATTTCATACAACAAGATTCATTTACTGTTTTCTAACATCCCCATCATTTGACAACTTTAAATATGTTGTTCAAAGATTCTGAGACCTTGTCAATTCATAACTAGGAGCACCTCTAATAAAATAACAAAAATATTTCTGATAGTTAATGTCAAATAATCTATATGCCCATTTTAAAATGAGAAATGGGGACATGGCAAGGGAGTAGCAAGCCAAAGAAACAGCAGAATCCAGCAAGAGCAACACTGCATCCTGCAATTCCATGTCTCACATCTGATGTCAAGGATGACATCACTAAGGCTCCAACAGCCAGGGGTAGATCTGTGCTTCCGTTTCTGCCAGAGACAACAAATGGATGCAGTCTGTCTTGTGGATCAGCTACACTACATTTCTTCATGTCCCTGGAATCATCCTTGAACTTCCCTCAAAACATAATCTTCACCTCCATAACCATATATAATAGGTTTTCCGGGTCTCTGTGTAGAAATTTGATTGATCTACACACATTTCCTGACATCAGCTAGTTTCTAGAATCTTGGTACAAGCTTTCACACATCATGTAGTGTTGCATGCCTGCAAAAGTAACACCAGGTGGATGATACTTCTAAGACCCTCTGCCAGCCTGAGACATAGCCTGATTTCTTTCTAATACAGCTACCATGGCTGTTGCCTAAGCAGCTATTCTGGGAAAATATCCCCTTGGAGGCTATTTGGAGAACAACGTACCATTCTCTCACCTTTCAAAATCAATTTTGAGTTTAAAACATTTTATCATTTATTAATGTGTGTATTCCCAGGGTACACCTAAAGATACTTGAGGAAACAGTACATGATTGTGATTTTACATGTCTCTCCAAAGATCTTGCTTTGAATGCTTGATATCCCACATAGCAGTGGTCAGAAGTGGGGTTTTTGGCAATGAATATGATCATCAAAGCTCTAACATAATCATTCGATTAAAAGATCCATGCTGGAGGGATGTCTCAGATGTTCAGAGAACAAGTGATTCTTGCAAAGGACCAAAGTTGAGTACCCAGCATCCCTGTCAGGTGCTTCACAGCCACCTGTAATTCCAGCTTTAGAGACTTCAATGCCTCAGTATGGAGTCTGTGTATACTGCACTTACATAGCCAAACATAGGCACGTGATTTTAAATTGATGAAAATAAATATTTTTAAACGTCTAATTATTGAATGAGATATTGGAATGGGTGGAAATGTAAAGGGATGGTCCCTAGTTAGAGGAAGTGGCTCACTGAGGAGTATCTTTTTTTTTAGTGCCTACCGCCTACCTTAGTCTCCTTGCTTCCTGGTTGCCATGAAGATGTCTGCATTCTTTTACCATATACTTGCACTAAGGTGCCCAGGCCAATTATAAACCAGACCAAAGGACCCTCTAATATCTGAAGCCAAGCAAGCATTTCCTCCTTCAAGTTGTTTTTCTTGGTGAATTTTGTCATAGTGAGAAAAATACAACACATAATGAAATAAAGCTCTTGTCCCTAGGCATGGCATAGAAACCTACCTCAGATTAATGCTTTTCTCTATTAGTATATCTCAGATTTCCTTTAAAAATATTGAATCTTAAAGCCCATTCATTGTTTTCAAAGGTTTCAGCATTTAGGCAGCTATTCCTGAGACTTTGAGTAGATTGTCCTGTCCCCTGCTGTGGGATTTGCTAATCCTGCTGTATCTAATTTTAAAGCCAGTGTACAAAGGGGAAATGGAATTTTTTTTCCCTTTGGCTCCTTGTGGAGAGATAAAATGACTCTTGGGATGAAAGAACAATAGATCAAATGTGAAAACACATATCCAAAGACAGAGCAGGCAAGCAGAGAAGAATCTAGACAGGCACTGACTTCTAAAGACATATTGTTCATAGTGGAGAAAGAAGAAAGGCAGAAAGAGTAAGGAATTTGGTATCTAGACCTGTTTTGAATATAGAAAAATTTGAAAGTTCAACTATCTTCATTTTAGCTCCTATATTATATATCAGAAGATAACTTTAAAAGATATGTAAAAAAATTATAATCTTTGAAGATTTGGTAACAGAGTTGACCATTATAAAGCAAAACATGGACAGACACCAAATGAACACTTTTAAAGCAAAGTTTTAGATCACTCTATGATTATCAATGCTTACATGGGTAGAAGGTTAAAAATTGGGATGTTTGTATTTTTGGAGCACTGTTCAAATTCTGTTTCAGTTTCAATTTCAATAATAGAAGAATGATAGAGAAATATGATCATGAGCTATTCCAATTAGAAATACAAGCTATACTGTGTATGTTTGTAGCTTGAACTGTGTGTGTGTGTGTGTGTGTGTATGTGTGTGTGTGTGTGTGTGTTTGGGGAAGCAGGTCAGTTAGATCACTGTTTGCCTAGAATATGAGAAATCATTGGTTCCTTATGCAGCAACATAAAATATGAGAAATGAAATACAAAGTATATGTTAGAAAGGCTTAAAGCAAATATAGAAATAGTGTATACATTTTTGCCTTGTATTTGATTAAATGGAGCAAAACAAGAAAGAAGTGATAGACCAAAGTATTATTTTGTGCAAAACAGAAAATAAAGCTGATGAAATACTAGACATTGGAAAAATATACTAGTTAAAATAAATCCATGTTTGCTTTCTTGTAGAATACCTCGTAAAATACACAATCAATTTCCAATAACACAGTGTTTAAAAGGAAAATCACTCCTAAATATTACTAGCAGTTAGATGATTTTTCTTTCAAACATTAAGTTCTCTACATTAATACTTATAAAACTTCAATGATATGATGTTGGTTTTCATATGGGTTCTGTTAATCTATATCAAATAACATGCACTAGAAATATTTTATCTTAAAATTAGATGATATGGTATAAAATGGTTTATTTCACCATGCTAATAACAATACATTATTCCATCTTGTGAAAAATAATCACTCTATCTGTTCCAAAATTAGTATTTGTATAAATATGTAATTATTTATTAGCATTTTTTCTTACTTGAATGATGCTGTTTTATGGCCAGGCTTACTTAACATGGTAACATCAGAGCCTAGTATAGCTTATGTAGCGGTCACTGCAATAGTTGTAAGAAGACTGACAGAGACAGACTGGAGATTTTTAGAACTGTAAGAGAGAGAATGTTGGAAATAAAATAGAGAACATATGTATTTTGTGGGAGTCAAAGCAGAACTTGAAGTTCAGATATGTGAAAGACCTGAACATTGGACTGGGGACTCAGCTAACTATGCCTAATCCACTCAAGGACATGAGTATAATCTTCAGTGTTTGGGGGCAATATAGGGAGATAAAGATGGAGAGAAAGAGAGGGAAAGAGAGAGAGAAATTTAGAGAGGGGATATTAAATAGCAAAGTGTAGAAAGTGTTATTAACCCATGTGAAATTACACTTGAGATAACTCTAATCAGTTGATAATAAGAATCTGTTTTATGAAAAATATTTTGCAACTGTTATAGATATATATTGGTTTGTTCAATGAGAAATATGATAAAATAGAATAGACAATTATAGCAGTGTCCCAGAATGGAACATGGAATAGAATAAAGATAAAGACTCTATAGAAATATCAATATATCCCTATAGCAATTTAGAATGCCAAATTATCAATATGGAAAATTTGAAAACAGAACTAATCATAATTTTTATAAGGCTGGGCAAAGTAAAAATGAACAATGTTAAATGGAAAGCTAAATTATTCTGTGATTGATTTGACATGTCAGCTTGTGTGGAATAATAAGGAATTTTAGTACTTCATTTGGAGAACAAAAATTCCTCAAATTATCTGTGGTATAAGTTGGGTAATCCTTTCAGTGTCTAATAAAACAAAGGTCAATACTTAATATAATGTAAGAAATGTTTTTCAAACTACATCAAGTTGTAAATTTTCTAAGTGTTACTTCAAATTTTCTGTGCTAATGAATTTGTGGAGGAATTAAATGCATTTTAGAAACTATTGACAGTAATACTTTGTATAGCACAACTTCATGCAACTTTGATATGTAGGTAGATCAATTTAAAATTGAGATGTAATTTAAAACTTCAAAACCTAACTGCTGAAAATATATGTAGCCTACTTGGAGCATTTAATTTTAATTATTTGTAGGGGTTGGAATGAAAGCCTGATGAGACAGTGCATGTGAGTGTGTGTACCCTCGAAGGCAAAGGGAGAGTGTTAGATAGGAAGGAATTGGAATTAAAAGTGGTTGTGAGTCAACAAAATGTGGGTGCTGGGCACTTAATTCAAGTCTTATGGAAAATCATCAAGACTCTTAAACACTGAGCCATCTCTTTACTTATATACATTGCTATTTACATAAAAGCTTTATTCAATAAGGACCATGTTGAATAATATTGAAATTAATCTTTTTCATTTTATGGTGCAATAAAAGCTGGGAACTTGTGATTACTAAGGGTTCTATATAGAAAACATTGAATAGATAGTACTTTTAGAACAACAAAAAAAACCTTTGTAGTCAAGATATCTTAACTTTACCTGTCTATCTTTCTCCTCTCGAAAAAGTTATTATTTAAATCTTTTCTTGAGAAGATGTTAGCTGGGACTGATGGATATCAAGAATCAATCAACTAATATAAGCCATTCAGAATGCTTTTTCATACGGCTAATTAGTCCTAAGTACAGACGCTGGAGGGTTGCCTATCTTTACCCTAGAGAGGGCAAGTCGTCCTTACTTCTTTGGAACACACTCCCAGGTTCTGTTAATGGTTGGTGTCTGATGCAAAAGCCCAGAGGCTGAGTTTTAGTGCTGTTAGATTATCCCAGGGCAACATCAATTTCTGGCAGTGATAACACATGCAATGGCTTTCCGGCAGGACACAGCCACGGGGTTCCTGGCAGAGCCACTGAGCAAGGTTTTTGTAAGCAGATCCATATCATTTTTGACAGGACTAACATATGGCTTTGGATTTCTGGCCAAAGACTTTTCCGTTGTTACTATCAGAGGAGACCCTCCATGCTCTCTGGCAACACTACTGAACTATGTAAAGGATTTAATTCCTGGAAGTCCATTGCCAGGATGATTTGCTATGGAACAAATTTCAAAGTTGGTCCCCTGCCAACACAAAATTCTATAGGTCGTGTCAAGGCCAATGCAGCATTGAGTTTTCAGTGTGGAGATATTGAACTGGTCTTTTTAAAGCCTTCATGTTCATGCGTTCCTATGTCTCTAAGAGCATTTGCATCTATTGGTGCAAATAAAGTATTTTCTATGTGAAACACTGATGCAATCATGGAACATTGTTTATATGTATATTCGGGTATAAACTCTTTTATCTCATTTGTCCATCTAAGTTAATAAAATTCAATTATTTTAAAATTTATCTTTAAATTGTAAAACAGCTAAAGTATAGGCCTGTTAAAAGCAAATAGAGGAAAACAAAACAAAACAAAACAAAAACAAACAAACAAAAAGAGAACGACAGTTTCCCACAGCTCAAAGGGCAATTGAAACTTTTCATCTTGTTTCCTCTGATCACACACTATTTCAGAAACTTCAATGATTGCATATATATGAAGAAAGTCTGTATCTTCAAAATGAAAGTACACAGCAGGACTTCACAACACATCCTTCATTGTGGGTGGTATTGAATTTTTCTTTTAAAAAGAGATTTTAGTTTGGTGTGTGTGTGTGTGTGCGTGTTATGTGTGTGTGTTATGTGTGTGTATGTATGTGTGTGTGTGTTATGTGTGTGTGTGTGTGTGCATGTTATGTCTGTAGGTCTGTGTGAGTATATGTACATGTGTATACAGGCTCCCACAGAGACCAGAAGATGTCTTTTGTAAGACTTACTGCAGCTTGAGTTATGTGTCAGCTACCTGTGATGTGTACTGTAATCCTAACTTTGACCCTTATGATTGAGGAGCATGGATACTTAATTACTGACCCATCCCCCCTAATCCCTAGACCAATATTTTGCATAGTACCTAAGCTTGAAATATTGATGCAAGTTTACTCTAACATTTGTCTACTATTTTCAAATTTATCCACCCCAGATAGGGTATGTGTCTTTCAGGTTAGACTATAGGATGCTCCTGTAGATTGATGATTTATCAAACTATCGATTACTGGAATGACAGAAGCCATCTAGGAAAGGCTATGGCATATGAATTTATTGGAAATGGCCCACCATTTTGCATGGATGTGTTGGTTACACTCTAGAGCGGCACAGCCCCAGAGACTTTATTCCAGGATTGTTTCTCATTGCTGATATGCCTTTCTTGCCACTATTACATAGCCTAATGATTCCTGGGCATCAGCCCACTCTATTGAGCAAATTTCCTGCAGATCAACATGAAGATGAACTTTCATGAATAAATACTATTTAGATTAATTCATGCCTCTATAGAATTCAAGCAATTTTAGGAAGAATGTTTTAGACGGTTTTAGTTGTTTTGCTAAAAAGATGTAATAAAGTTATAAGTAAGACTAGAATAGGCCCCCACCTCATAAAATAGTAAATAAAGTGTGCATAATAAAGAATAAAATAAACTTTCATAAATTTCACTATGAAGAAAAATAGGCTTGGGACAGATTTGTGATCAAGGAAAAGCATTCATTCTAGGTCAGATCCAAGGATGAGGCCACAGTGTGCAGTATGAAAAAGCAAGGCCATGGCAAACAGTACCTTTGAACTTATAATGTTCTTATAAAATGAAACACTGTTTTGAACTTACCAGCAACATTCTTCTGTAACTCTCCTTTTGTGTAACATTTTATCTATGAGGTAATTTTATGAAGAAGTTTTGTCTAAGAAGGAATAAAAAAGCTGAAAGTAGAAATAAGGTGTGGCACTTGGGGCTCTGTTCCACATACATGTGCAGGTATATGTGTGTGTATATAAGTATGCCTCTCTCTCTCTCTCTCTCTCTCTCTCTCTCTCTCTCTCTCTCTCTC
>NW_021604591.1:5821381-5837508 GCF_004785775.1 Grammomys surdaster
CTCTCTCTCTCTCTCTCTCTCTCTCTCTCTCTCTCTCTCTCTCTCTCTCCCCCGACTTTCTTCCTTTTCTTTTCTCTGGCTCATGAAGAGTTATTGAACTCAGAATTTCTTGCTTTGCAAACAAGAGACCCTTGAGCCAAAGAGAAAAATGCTAAGTAACTAAACTTTTTTTCTTAATCCCCTACCACTAACAGCAGGAGTTAAATTGCTAGAAGCCACTAGCTTCTGCCCTAGAATAGCAAGAAAGAGTTAAATTGTTAAGTCAGCAGCTTTTGGCCCCAGTGGCTCACACCATACCCCTTTCTCTGCCTTCCTCCTGAAACTGGGTACCAGTAGTCATTAACACTGAATGTATTTTCTTTGATAGGTGTAAAACAACAATCTTCCTTCATCTCATAGTAAACAAATTACCCAATAAAGAAACATGGGGGAAATAGGAATAAAAGGACAGATTATATTTAGGAAAAAGAAATGAATAAGTAGAGAAGGCAAGCAGGTAAAATAACAGCAAAAGTATCTGAAAAGGTCAAAAGGAATACTATTATCTACCTACCTAAAAAAATCACATAAACATTAGTTTGTGTATAATTACATATAGTTTAATTGACATTTTCCTATCTTTACTGGCAATGCCTCCTCCAAGAACCAGAGACCACCTGTGTTGGTCAATGTTGTCATCAGACTATAGTTGTTGCCCTTTGTCAACCTGATAAAAGTGACAGATTAGTTCATGTTGCTGAAAATCACATGTACTTCAGAAGTAGGGCCAGAGACCCCTGAGCTGGAACTGCTCCAAGTGCCTACTCTAGGAAACTAGCTTTTATGTTGCCAGATGGTGCCATGAAATCTTGCAAAGGAGGGAAACAATCAACAGTTTACCAAGTTATGGCACCTTTGGTCCATACCAATGAGCACAGTAAAATAAACCTAAGGGGATGTTAGTGCCATGCAACCCTTGGTAATAAGAAACAGCTCTCTAATTAAGACCACTTAATGAGAGGGACATTATGTCCAGTAAGGGAAATTCTAAACAACTACTCAGAGCTCAAAAAGTCATGGATATTGGAGGAAAACCTACAACCACCACTTTAGTGAACCAGCACAATCCCTAACAGCATTAAAAATATTTGTGCTTATATCCACAGATATCTGAAGTCCTTACAAAGTTCTTCATTGGGAAACTTACTTTTTGTGTGAATGGAAATCATTACAGAGAACATCAGCCAACCAAAATGCAAAATTGTGGAGCACAGTCCAGTGAATGCATCTACAAAAGTACTCCTCTACCGAAGGCTAAGGGATCATTGTTGAAGAGAAAAGGAAAAGATTCCATGAGCCAAAGGATCAAGGAATTTGTTGTCAGATTGTGACTCTTAGTAACATCAGAAGCTACACCCTCACAGTCCCACTAACATAATTGTTTGAACATGAAATGAACAAGGAAACAACCGCAACATGCACAAAGAACTACAGGAAGTTTAGGAATAATAAAATATGGAGAAATAGCCATTTCAAGGAAAGAACACACTGACCAGTTATCCAATAGCAAATGGTCAATCCTGAAAATGTAAATGTATAGTAACATGATAGAGACTGAGGAGGTTATATTTTTACAAAATATATGCACATAATTATATATCATATGCATATATACAGATAATAACTATTTTTAAAAGCCATACATTTGAAAGAGTCCAATGAAAGATATATAAAAGGGTTTGGATGGTGGAAATGAAAGGGTAAGATAATGTAACTATATTATCATCTCAAAATGGAAAATTTATTAATGAATAAATGGTTATTTAAGAACGGTAATTATTCATCAAAAGCACACACAAATGGTTTGAGGTTGCTTCCTGTGTGGACAGCTCCAGAGTTCTGTTTTGCCAATTAACTCAATTTTTCCAATTTATTTCTTATCACACCTATAAAAACACATTCACCTTCAACTAACCAAATTTTAAATTTGAAGAACCTTGTGGATATATGTGAATTAACTCTGCATGCACACAATGTTTTAAGGGAAACATTTCCACGTAAAATGCCAAACTAATAAAATAACTTCATGTGAGTAAAATACTCATGACATTTTGTTGTTCTCTTTAATGTTTTCTGAGATATAGAAAACAATATAATTCTTAGAAAGTATCTCTCTGAACATCCTCTCAGCTTCCTTTGGGACTGAAGCCCAGTGTTGTTGAATACACTACAGATGCAATTCTAAGTCAACACAGACTTCAATGGGGTCTTTGCTCCAAAGTCTGCCATAGATCACTGGCTAATATTTTTTTAACATGTGCAAAGATGTCCTGCACTAGAAAAAGCACATACTATGTTTGTGCTTTCAAAAATATCCTAATAATTTTTCAATTGTCTCACTATGATTTCCATTAAGTTCATAACAATCCTTGACTTTCATCCACAGTGAAATATTTAATTGGGGCTGGCTTACAGGTTCAGAGGTTCACTCCATTATCATCAAAGTGGGAGCATGACAGTGTCCAGGCAGGCATGGTGCAGGCAGAGCTGAGAGTTTGACATCTTCATCTAAAGGCTGCTAGGAGAAGACTGGCTTCCAGGCAGCTAGTATGAAAGTCACAAAGTCCACATCATAATGACACACTCACTTCAACATGGCTACATCTAATAGTGCTACACACTGGGCCAAGAATATACAAACCATCACAGTTTTCTTATCTTTGTGTGTGTGTGTGTGTGTGTTCATATGTGTGAATATTTTGCATATGTATGGGCATGAGATGTGTGAGTGTGTTCATAAGTGTGAATATTTTGTATATGTACGGGAATGAGATGTATGTGTATGTGTGTTCATATGTGTGAATAGTTTGCATATGTATGGACATGAGATGTGTGTGTGTATGCGTGTGTGTGTGTGTGTGTGTGTCTGTGTGTGTTAGCCTGAGGTTGATGAAATCATGCTAGCTAGCTCTTTTATGTTACTCACTGAGACATTATCTCTCAGTGAAATTGACAGTTCTCTTTTATGATTAGTCTTCTTAGCCAAATTATAGTGCCTAATCCCTGTCTTTTTAAATGGATATTGGAATTAGAACTAAGTTCATTAACTTGAGTTTTTAGTATCTGAGTTCCTGTCCTTAAAGTTAGATTGCAAGTAGTTTTACTGCTAATCTTCTCTTCCCTCAAATGCTGCTCCTCAATGGCACCAGACTCTATGTCATTTCTTCTCGCCATAATGAGTGTGGACACTTGGGATTAATAATTGCCTTGGCATATGAAATGGTTTGGCAAAGAGGAACTGAAAAAATAGTGTCATAATTGGCTTTTCTCAGTTTCTGAGTAATGTCCCAGAGTCACAAGACTATGGTCTTATGATGCCTCAAAACTTTCTACAGTTTTGGAGTAAGCTGTGTGAGTGTTGGTTGCTACACTATGATGCGACTATACTTTGGTGACACTGTGGGTTCAATTAAAAACTAGTCACATTAAAAAATGTCACAATGTAATAACTCACATAGAGTTTTTGATGCTCAATGAATTTAGATATTATATTTCTTTGTATTTATTTTACTTTTATTAAAAATTGATTATAATTTTTATGGTTTCCTCTCCCTTTATTCCTTCCAACCTTCTCTCCTATAGACATCCACTCACTTTTGATCTCTTATTAGCAAATAAGCCTCTTGGGACTTCTATTGGACTGTACTATACTATACTATACTATACTATACTATAAAAATAAAACAATAGGTAATACATGAGAATTGAACAAAACAAACAGGAGGAACAAAAGGCTGAGAGAAGGCACAAGAAACAGAGACCCACTCATTTGGACACTCAGAATCCTATAAAACCACTAAACTGAAAGTCATAATATGTACAAAGAGGACTTGCTCCAGACTCATCCAGGCCACATATATACTACTGAGACTCTGATTTCATGTGAGTTTTTAACATGTTGATTTAGAGGGCCATATTTTCTTGGTGTCCTCCATCTTGATGGCTCATATACTCTTTCTGACTCCTTTTCTGAGGAGTTCTCTGGTGGAGAGATCTCGTTTAGTGATAAGTGTTCCAAGGTCTCTTATTATTCAAATAATGTCTGGCTCTGAGTCTTTGTGTTTGTTCCTATCTGCTGAAGTCCAAAGCTTCTCTGATGGTGGCTGAGGAAGGTACTAATCTATGAGTATAGCAGAATGTCATTAGGAGTCCTATTCTGTAAATGCCACTTTTATTTTCTAAGATAAAAGGATGAGATGAGAGCAGTACTCAAGCTGTGCAGATACATAGCTTAGGCTGAATGCAGATAGTTTCTACCTAACTATCCCTACACCTATGCCTGGACGTTACTAGCCTCCATACAGTCTAATGTTCTGCAAGCTTAGATCTTTAAGGCTTCAACTTCCAGTGTCTATCTGCTAAACTAGACCTAGAATATTTTAACCTCTGAGATTTGCTGCTGAATAAATTCACCCTTTCTGGCTCTTTCTGAACTCTGGCTAGCTGGTCTAGCCCAGTTGTTCTGGCTCAAATTTCTCTTCAAGCTAATTGATTCAAATTGACTTCTCTCAGCTTCTGATTGAAATGCTCTGGTTGGAAAAAACTACCCCATAAATCCATGAACTGAACTGCACTAACTGCGCTGTCTGCATAAAATGAATGGAACTAAATGATTAGTCATTTTATAGGCCCCTCAATTAGACATCATTGTTTGGAATTAAAGGTATGTGATAAAGGCATGTTAGTATTCCAGCCAAAGGGATTAAAAGTGTGTGTCTATATTTCATCAAGATCACACTGCCCCACAATGTGTTTGCATCAGATCCCTTGCCAAAGCAGCTATACTGCTGGATTAAAGGACCTCTAAAATAGTCATTTTATTGTTATTTTTTAAATTTTGGGTACTACACTAGGTACCTAAATTTTATTTATGTATATATATTTAGAAATATATGTATATGTTTATGTATATATACATATATGTATATATTTCATAAAGCTTCTTCTCTATTATGTCCCATACAATCTCTCAGAAGCTTAGAAACTTGAGTTGTTTGTGGATTTTCATGGGCCAACAACTCAGTTAGATACAACCCAATTCCAGGACTGGAAGCTTCATTTGGTGACAAGAATGGCCTGTTATGGCTCTGCCCCATTATTTGGCAGTTTAATTTAGGTCACCTTTAATTGTGTATATATTTTAGGAAGCTTCTGCTCTGTTATATTTCCATACTATACCTCAAATGGTCATTAATTTTAGCGGTCTCTCCCATATTCCCTTCCCCTTCCCTTCCTTTTTCCTCCTGATATGATTCTTCTATTCAAGGATCTCATCTGTCCACAACTCTCTATCCTCTTTCCCTTTCCTAACAAGATCTATCTGTTGCCTTACTCCATGCCTAACCTGTTTGGTTCCGTAGTTTGTGTTCTTTGGATTGGTAGTTTTTGACTTATTATCTAATATCCACATATGAGCAAACACATACCAAATTTCTACCTCTTGGTCTGTGATCCCTCGTGCAGGAAGTATTTTTTTTTCTAGTTCAATCCATTTACCTGCATATTTCATGATTCCATATTTTTTTGGTAATGGTTGAATAATAATACTCCATTATGTAAATGTAAAACATTTTAACTACCCATTCCTCTGTTTGAAGGATATCTAGGTAGTTTCCAATTTCTGGCAACTAGGAAAAAAACAGTGATGAACTTGCTTGAGCAAATCATCCTTGCATACATGGCCACAAGTGGCATAGCTGAATCTGTAGGGAGAATGATTCCCACCTTCCTGAGTTACTCTCACAACTGTTTTCCATAGTGATTATACTGGGTTGCACAACCATTAGCAACTGATGAGTGTTCCTTGTGCTCCATACACCAGCATGGCATTGTCTTATTGATAAGCCTTTCTGACAGATATAAGTTCAAATCTTAAAATAGTTTATGATTTGTATTTCAATGATATCTAAAGTTGTTGAACATTTCCTTAAGTGTTTCTCAGACATTTGCGTCTCCTCTTTTGAGAAATCTTTGTGTAGAACTGAATTCCATTTTTAAATTGGGTTACTTGTTTTCTTGATACCTAGGGTTTTGAGTTCTTAATGTATTTTAGACAATAGCCCTCCTTTTGAATTCTTAATATGTCTTAGATATTAGGCCTCTATCAGGTGTAGAATTGTTTTAAAAAAATTTTTTTCCCATTCTGTAGTCTGTAGCTTTTGTCCAAATGATGGCATTCTTTGCCATATAGGTTTTCAGTTTATGAGGTCTCATTTATTGATCATTGATCTTAGTGCCTGTGCGATCCACGTGCTGTATGGTAAGTCTTTTTCTATGACAATAAGGGCAAAACTTTCTCTTCCTTCAGTTTCAGTGTAGCTGGTTTTATATTGAGGTTTCTGATCCATATGAAGTTGAGTTTTGTGTAAGGTGATAAATATGGCACTATTTGGGTTATTTTGCATTCAGCTGTTCAGTTTATCCAATATCATTTGATGAAGATGCTGTCTTTTTTAGCATGTACTTCTGTTTCTTTATCAAAAGTCAGTTGTCCATAGGTATATGGAATTATGTCAGGGTCATCAATTTGATTCCATTGATCAATGTGTTAGTTTTAGAAGGTAATTTTAATATACAAATTTTTTTCTATACATAATTAAAATATTTTATTACTGAAAATTGTCAATAGCTGTCTAAGTTGTAACAATGTAAACAATGGTACACATTGCTTTAATCCACATAATGTTTTGTCCAAATTATCAATTTAAAAAAAATACAGTACTTGCAAACAGCAAGAAAGTAGAGTGTAAGAAATTTTATGTATATATACAAATCATTGAAAATGGCAATGCACACAAAGAAAAAAATAAATGAATTGTAAATATTAAATTCATTGTCTATTCTATGTTAGTATGGTATTTTGTTACACTAACTTGGTAAGTGCTAATGTTTTAAGAGAAAGAGCATAAGCATCCTTGAGGTAACTGAATTTAAACCAAGTGATAACATAAGAAAAATTAATAATAAAAGAAAAAAGGAAAGCAAAACCAGTAGAGGAGTACATGTGATGTGGATGAGCTCCTGAGAGCACAGCAGTAGCTTTCAGATGATATGAAAATTAGGGAATTGTGCCCTCTGACTGTACAGTACAACTCCTTAGACTTTGGCTAGCTGTGGCATCAGGAATAGAAAAGAACAGTGCAGTTCAACCTTCTAGAAAGTTTGATACCAGTGGAGAATAAGGCTGTTGGCCAATTTAACAGAACAATAATTAGGGTTATGCTAGTAGGCCAACAAGAAATCATTGAGATTCTCCAACTACAATTTGCATTTCATAATTATAAAACAAACAAACTTTAAGAGCACCAGGTGAAGAAGGGCCTGCTTGCCCTAATCTCCTTTCTGTTCCTATGATAAAAGACTTTGAATAAGCAACTAAGGAAAGAAAAGGGGTTGTATGTTACACATCCCATCATTGTTGGAAGTCAGTGTAGAAATACAAGCAAGAGCTTCTAGAAGAAATCACAGAGAAGAAATGATTCCTGGCTCACTTGCTTGGGCTCATGGTTAGCTTATGTTTACACAACATCAAGTCTTCCTACTCAGGGAATGGTGGTTCTCAAGGTGCCCTGGATCCTGCTGAATTCTTTAACAATCAAGTCAATCAAGACATCCCCAAAGATCAATGTGATCTGAGTAATTCTTCCATTGAAGCATATGTCTCAGATAACTGTAGGCTGTGACAAGTTGAAAACTAAAGCTAACTGTGACCATTACCCCTTGAGATAAGGAGACTATTACATGTTTTCTAAAACTTACTAGACATCAAAAATAAATCTATGAATGGATGTTCAGATACTTTTTGAAGAATGAGAAGAAAATCCTTAGACTGATATCTAAAATACATAAGGAACTGAAGAAACTAGACATGAACAAACCAAATAACTCAACTAAAGAATGGAGTACAGAGCTAAACAAAATTTTTGACAGAAGAATCTTGAATGGCTGAGAAACACTTAAAGGAATGCTCAATGTCTTTAGTCATCAGGGAAATGAAAATCAAAATGATCCTGAGATTCAATCTTATACCCATCAGACTAGCTATGATCAAAAACTGAAGTGACAGTACATGTTGGTGAGGATGTAGAGGAAGGGGAACATTTCTTCATTATGAATTGGATTGAAAAATTCCACAACCACTCTGGAAACAAATTTGGTGGTTTCTCAGAAAACTGGTAATAGTTCTAAATCAAGACACAGTTATACCACTTCTGGGTATAGGCACAAAAGATACCTCACTGTACTACTATAAGGACACTTGCTCAACTATATTCACAGTTGCTTCATGCATAACAGCCAGAAACTGAAAGTAACATAAATATCCCTCAACTGAATAAATGGATAAAGAAAATGTGGTATATCTATATAGTGGAATACTATTCAGGTATTAAAAACAAAACATTATAAATTTTGTAGGCAAATGGATGAAACTTCAGAATATCATCCTGAATGGGGTAAACCAGAACCAGAAATGCACATATGGTACATGATCACTTATAAGATGGACATTAGGTATAAAATGCAGGATATCCATGTTACGATCCACAAATGCAAAAAATTAATTAATTTAGAAAAAGAAGTTAAAAAATAAACCAAAATATAAAACTAGTTTTGGCCAAGGCAGACTGTAGCTGGAATATTTTAAAAAATCAGCACAGCTAGCTCCCAGGGCTGCCACCAAGTTCCCACTCTAAGTTACAGGGGAGGTTATGTATTGTCTGATTCCCTTCCAACTACTTCATTGTTGGTGACAAAGGATTAAGTTGAGGGCTAAAAGACCCCTCCTGTCAGTCATTTCAGATATTTTTTCCTGGGTTTTTTAATTTCAGTCTGCATCTTTAAATTGAGCCAGAAACATGAAATTTTATATCCTATGTCTTTCTGCTAAACGGACCTTTGTTCCCTCCCACCCTCCTTGATTCTGAAAATCATGCCCACAAATGAAACCAGAATGAATAATTGAACTCTTGTGATTTCCCTTCTTGTCACCATAAGGAAAATAGTTTGGCATGCATCAACTCTTAAGCTTTAATGAAAGCCATTACTATTGTATAAAACAGAAGATGCATTTGAGCCTCCCACCACTATTTACAGTGGTATTTCCTCCTTCACAGTTAATCAAACTGTGCAATAATCAGGTACTAGTAAAGGTGGCACTTTTCTAGGCTCCCCAAGATAAGTGTAAATGGCCTCCAATTTTCAAATTGGGGAATTATTTTTATGCCACATCGTTAGCTATAAAATCTTTAGACATAAATGCATTTATTGAAAGAAAATTACAAGCCTATCATTGGTACATGATTCACTAACATAAGGACATATTATAACTAAGCCACAAAGAAATTATTTCTTCAAGTTTTTCTTCCATGTTACTATTTTTGTGATCATAAATATAATAGCTTTTAATCATGAAAGAGATAAGAATATGAAAGGAAGCTACAAAGAAGAAAATAATAAGGCTAAAACCCTACAACCAAGGATAATTGCTACCACTATATGGGGTCTTCAAATATATACAATTATATTTTATTTTATTTTCAATTACATTTATTTACTTGTGTATTTGTATATCCAAGCATGCACATACACATACCACAACACAATTGTGGAGGTCACAGGACTTGTGGGAATCAGTTTTCCCTTCTATTATGTACCTTCCCAGGGACAGAACTAATGTTAAGCTTGTTGACAAAAGTCATTCAGTTAACAATCTCACTGGCCATATTTTCATTTTATTTTTATCCATTTCTACATTCATCAATCCATCCATCAATCTACCTACTTATTTTCATACTTGGCAAATGTTCTTTGGGTAATCTTATTTTGATCATTGGAAACAGCTATGAAGATGACAAACATCTGTCTGTTTAAAATGAACATACTCTCTGAGAGAGACATATAATGAGCACCACATTAAAAACAAAATAAAACAAAATAACAACAACAACAAAACTGTAGACTGACCAGATTTTTCAATTAATAAAGGGTTTACGTTGCAAGTTCAAGGACCTGAGTTCTTTCTCCAGACTACATTTTTAAAATGCTAGGAAAATTGGTGTGGACTTGTACTGCCAGCACTGGAGACATAGGAACAGGGTCATTCTTGGGGGCTCCATTGCTACCCAGTTCATCCTAATTACAAATCCCAGGCCAATGAAAAATCATGTCTCAAAAATACAATGTTGATACTTGTGATATGAGTCAGCGCTATACACATTTACTGCTTTTGCAGACAACCCTAATTCAGTTGCATATCAGGAGGTTCAGGACTATAACTCTATATCCAAAGAACTCAATACCCTCTTCTGGACTCTGAGGGCATACACACACACACAGAGAGACACATATTCACACAGAGATATATGTATTCATAATTCAAAACAATAAATCTAAAAGAAAACAAAACAAGGTAGTCAGGATCTGAGAAGCAACACCTAAAGCTCCCCTGGCATCCACATGAACACAGATACACACATGAATTTACACCCAATGGCACATGCATGGGTGCACGTGCACACACACACACACAACACCATACTACACATAAGCACAAAAGCAAACAGATTAACTTCAAAGCATTTTTTTTGGCCCAATGGTTTAAGTTAAAAAAAAAAATGACAGAAAATGTGGATTAAACATAAAGATGAGATGCCAGAGTACCGAAAGTGCCAAGCCTGACATCACTTTATAACTAACCTGGGTGCTCTGAAACCTGTAGGGGAGAATCGTTCTTTGTAACTCAGAATCAAATGGTTCCTAGTCATTTGTGACCCAGTTACTCTAGTGAATACATGTGTATTTTCCACACTGTTTCTATGTCTTCCTGTCTGCCTGTCTTTCTTCTCACGGGAAGGTTAGCCACTGTGGTAAGTTCTACTTGAATCCAGAGATCGCAAAGATGCTAAGTAATAAGAAAGGTACAACTGAAGATGAAAACTCATACATTTATACATGAAAGGGGTTCCCTTTACGTTTTCTTTATCATTGTGTGTAAGTATGTGAGTGTGGGTGTGCATGTGCAGCAACAGCTGCTAGGATTTTGATTTTGAAAATTTCATCTTAAAAAAAGTTTATAGGGCCTCAACTCACATTTAAGAGACTGTCTCGAGTTTCATAAGAGAGTTTTGAACACTGTTATAACTGATGGGATTTTGAAAAATCTTAGACATGAACTAAATTGCCTTTCACATTATGAAATCAACAAAGGATTTACAGAATGGTGTATGTGTCCATGTGTGATGGTGGTGGTGGTGGTGGTGGTGGTGGTGGTGGTGGTGGTGGTGGTTGTGGTTGTCGTGGTGGTGGTGGTGGGTGTGTTTGAGTGTAGTATTGGATTTGTAGCAGTTAATTTTGACAGTAAATTTAATTGTTTTTATAATCCCCAAGCTACCAGTGAGACAGTGCGATACATCTTGAATGTAAATATGACAGTGGTTTTTTTTTTGCGTGATTAACTGGTTGGAGTAACGATCCTGAGTACCAGCAAAGAGTTGGACCTAGAGTGAGCATCATGAGAACGAGGAGCGAGCTTGATGAAACCAGCATTCATCTCTCTATTCTTCTGGACCAGAGTAAAGTGAACCAGCAGCCTCATGCTCCCCCAGCATACCCTCTAGCAGCTGCTAACATCAGGCCACTCTGTAACTGTGGAGTGTTTATGAACATCCAGGAGTCCATATAAATTCCCCTAAGTTGATTTGGTCCTGACTGGTATTTGGTCACACGGTGAGAAAAGTGGCTACCATACAGAGATAGGATATTTTCCAGCTCTTGATTCATATGACTGAGCATTGAGGAGTCTGTTAAAATACTCCAAAGATTCCTGCCATTGCATGCTTTTTCACAAGGAAATCAGTGAGTCATCTCAGAAACAAGTGAATCTCTGACAGCCAGGGAAGTGGAGCTGTAGTGTTTCTCTGTCATTTCTGATTTCACATCAAAACAACAATCTCATGCGAATTCCAAGTATACACTTTTTATCATAGAATCCTTTGTTTTCAATAAAGAAACCTGCTTCTCACATCACTGGCTCCTATACAACGATGTCATCTCTCCTAGTTGTCATTCTTGATCATATAGCTAGTTCTTATGGCAGAATCAAACATGAGATCATATATTAAGAATGATTTTCAATAGACTGTAACATCATTTTATTATATTGACAAATGTTATTATTGAAAACACATGGCATGTGTTAGGTAAAATATCTTAATATGTGAATTATTCACACAAAGTAAAGAATGAGGGGGGGTCACTAAAGCACTCATGATAGAACATGAATAACTCTCTCCAGACAGACGATCCCTAGAGACTGAAATGAATACATGCATATCTCAATTTAAGTCAATTTCAGTGTTAACACACTAGCCTAAGGAGAATACAAAGAAATGTAAGGTTTAAATTTTCATGGGGTACCAGAGAAATGGCTCTGGGATTAACGGCACTTGCTTTTACATAGAAGCTGGGTTTGTTTCCCAGCACTCCTGTTAAATTGCTCAAAGTCTGGAACTTCAATCCAGTGTGCAAATGCGGTCTTTTGACCTTTAAGGGTACCTGCAGCCACACAGAAACATGCACACACAGAAACATGCGTCTACATACATATGCCCACACACATACACATGCATGTACACATATACACACATGTACACATATACATACATATGTACACCTATACATACACACTCACACACATACACACATACATACATTGCATGCAGGCACACACACACTACACCTTAGCATAAAAGTTGGCTAAGACAGATAATCTCATACCAACTTTGTCAAGCAGACACAACTGCCTAAGCAGCCTTACCAGATAGTTTTGTAGAACTGTAAAATGTGGATGGTTCACTTTAAGTTAGAGACTGTGGAAGCTGAGCTCGGATTCTCTCAGGAGCTTAGTTCCTCTTGTTATCCTGTTCTTTGTTGTATGTATTTCCTAAATAGCAACTGTATACACAAAATCCTGGAAACATGATAAACAAACTTACATCCTCACATCATAACAACATAAACAAGAAGATTAAATGACTTGTTTGGGTGCGGTTTATCCCTATTCTTTGCCTTGATTAGAACAGTTTAGTGACTGCTTCCCCCCACCCCGCCCCTTTTCTCACTCCTATGCCATCTGGGTAGGCATACCCAATTAGCACATGTTGAAAGCTAGCAACACCTTTTCCAGCGTTTTAAAATTCTGGCAAGCTATAAAAGTTACTGTGTCATAGAAAAGCTCATTTGGTACATTAAGGAGGATTTGCAGTATGGATTTATCATATGGAATGATCATTTTCCAAGTGTGCTGAGAACACAGCACAATCAAATTTGGAAGGATCCGTTGAAATAAATGTTATTGCAGGACTGATGTACTTACTCCATCTCTTTCAAGGAGCCCTTCCTCCACGATACTCAAGAGGGAAGAAAGAGTGAAAACTAAAGGAAAGTGTGCAGTGCTGAACACCAGGCCTTGGTCTCAGATGTCCTCTTAGTAACATCACGTCAATACTCAAAAGGAGTTCTGGGGAGGATGAAAGCTCCAATATTATAACGCAGGCTTATATGAAATTCTCTGGTTCCCAGGCCTTTCTTATTGTGCTGTTACAAGAGCTCAGAAACAATTGCTTTTCTCACTGAATAATATAAGCATATGTAATAACATATTATATATAACAACATTGTCCATTGTTATTACATATGTGATATTCCATATGTTATATAACATATATACAATCTCCAAACAAAATAAAAATATCCATTTCCAAGTATCTCTGCACTTGGGGTTCTAGATGAAGTTTATATCCATGCATTTTAGATGCATTGACTGAGCAGTGTATCTGCAATCAGGCTAGGAAGGAGGATAACTACGCTGCTGTTCCATATCAAGCAGTTTTATCAGGGAACCAATGCTAACCATCCTGAAAGCTTCCTGTTCTCACACCAAAAGTCAAGCATTTGGGTCAATGGTATCCCTTTTTCAATAATTTAGACCATAGCAGAAGTAGTTTTTCTTTGGAAGTCCAGCTCTATGTAATTCATACATGGGCTTCCTCTATTCAATTCAGCCAATCAACATTGAGAGTGATTTGTGTGAACCTGTAATTGACAGAATGAAACTTCTACCTGTTGAGAGATGGTGCATTCCTGGGGACTTAAATGTTAAGGGGCATATTCCACAGTGGAAGGGAGAACCAACTCCCAAAAGTTGGACCCTGCCCCTCACACACACACCATGCATGACATATGTACACCTACACTCACTCACTCACATAAACACAGTCAACAGATACAATGCTTAAAATAAACCTTTTCATGTTGAAAACAATGAGTTTACATCTTCAGCTAAGTTCCTGCTCATGCAGGCATTCTGCACTGCAATGAGATTGAGATGCCCTTGATATCCAATTATTCTTAGGAAATGATTTAGGCTGTGCCTCACAGTCTCCCTTATCTCTTTCATACACACATAGATATGAGAACATAAAGAATTATCCGAGAGTTACAAATATCTCAGTTGCTTAAGAAAGTAGTTTATTGTAAAATGCTTTGATATTTGGGTAGATACATCTGAACAATTTTTCATTTTCTGTTATTGTAAAATAAAGCTATATTCAAGGTACATACCCTTTCATCACATGCATGTTTTTTCAACAAGAATGGCATTCCAGTCACATAAAACAGAGCTTGTTCTATCCTGTGATCTGTGCACAGCATGCCCTCATTGGTTGTCATTCCTCCAGTGGGGTGATAGGCCACCAACCCTGATCTATATAATTGAGATTTTAATATGACCATGTGCTCAATCGTGGTAGACATCTTGGATGACCAATGAATCATTCTGCCAACTCTGTTGCTATCATTTTCTTCCTAGTTTTTACTATTTCATACATACATATTGTAATGACTTTGAAATATCATCTCTGACAAAAATACTTAGAAAAACATAGCCTAGAATACAGGTGCCTTATGAGAACATTTTCATTGAGACCCCCCCCACACACCCTGCACATATGTAGCAGATGTGCACCAGGTCCCCTAACAAGTGAAATTGGGGTTGTCAGTGAATTTGTTGGCTGCCTGTGGATCCCGTTCTCCTAAGTGGGGAGTGTTGTCTGGCCTCAGTGAGAGAGGATGTACCTAGTCCTGCAGTGACTAATATGTGGGTTGGATTAGGGAGGTGATACTTCTCAGAGGTGAAGGAGAGGAAGAAATGGGGGAGGAGTTGTGAGAGGGCAGACTGAGAGGAGATGGGGGGTGATATTGGGATGTAAAGTGAATTAATAAAATATAAACAAAAATATTTGCTTTTTAAAATGAGAATGCCCATCTGAACACTTCTCCTGTGTTGTTGTCAAGATAATTTTATCCCTTCTCTGAAAAAACAAGCATTTGTCACAATAGATTCTTCTGCAGCCCCTACATTTTTATGATTTCCTAAATTCATTAGCGCTAGGTTTAGGGCTTGTCTATGGCACCACGTGTTCCATGGCTGTATCAAATTGATCTGACCTGATATCCACAGAGCTTTAGAATGAGACAGTTTCTTTATTAACTTCGTTCTTAAATAACTTAAAATGTTTATTTGCACTATTGTGTTCAGGGGTCTGAGGACACCAGAAGAGGTTGTTGGACCCTTGGATCTGGATGACCTAGAGGGAGTTGTGGACTGCCCAATATGAGTGGTAAGAATAGAACATCAATCTTCCACATGATCAGCTGAAGTTCTTAACCGCTAAGCTTTCTGTACAGGACAAATAACTAGACGTTTTATGTAGTTCCACAATGATTTCACAAGCCTTCACAATTCTTGGCATGAAATTTTATTTTAGTTTTCAGTGCACTCCTTAAATAAAATGTATTTTATAAATAGATACATTTTTATTCAGAGTGTTATCAGAATTAAAATCTATTCAATATGACAATAAAACTAGCTATTTTTGAAAATATGCTTAGTCACAAAACTTTTGATTTGCTGGTGTTGAAATGCCAGTCGTAAAATTATCACCTTGTCAGATGTGACCTAAGGCTATATATATACATATACATATACATATACATATACATATACATATACATATACATATACATATACA
>NW_021604591.1:5837518-5874749 GCF_004785775.1 Grammomys surdaster
ATTCTGTTCTACTCAGTCTTTTAAATAACCAACCTAGCTTGCAGTCCTACTAAACTTTAGTGCAAAAACAAATGCGAAGACCCACTAATGCAATAGAGAAGCTTCTGTGTTCTTTTTTTAAAAACAAAGAGCGTCATGGACTAAAAGATGGCTTAGTGTGTAAAGACTCTTGCCACCACACCTACTGACAAGACTTGGATCACAAGAACCCATACAGTTCAAAAAGAGAATAGAGTCCCACAGGTTGTCTAAGACTTCTGCATGTTCATTGCAGCATTGCATTCACACACACACACACACACACACACACACATACACAATAGTTCAATATTTTAAAACAAAAATATTTCCCATAATTTTCTTCATTGTCTTATAATATTATCCATTTATATCTATCATACAGCCTCACAGCTATGAGATGTATATTCTGTACTGCTTTAAGAGGCATGCACACAAAAACAACTAAAATATAAGAAATGAGTTTAAGTGCTTTGCCAGAATTAGCCAGTTGTTGGCTAAGATAACAATCTCCTAACTCCACTAGTGATAGAAATCCTCAAGCATGACAACAAGGCAATTGTTCTTCTGAGAGTCTGCTTTCTCATGCTTCATCTGAATACTTATGTAATGTGGGCCTTGTTCAAAAGATTTGGTGCTGTAAATGAAGAAAGCCAAAATCCCGAGTTCCCAACTGAATGAAATGTGTTCATTCCTCCCACATAAAAGAGGTGTCAAAAAAGACTGTCAGTTTCATAATTACGTCTCATGAGCAGATGGGCGGTAAGGCATTCTGTGACATTTGAGGAGAAAATAATTTTAAAACCCTAAAAATACTAATAAAGGAACTTCTAAATAAAGCACATGCTCCAACACACAAGGAAAATTATCGAAAGTAGGAATGGGCTTCTCAAAGTGACTAGAGCCCCATTTGTCAGCTCGACCTTCTCTATGTTTACAGTACACATGCCATCAGGTTTTACAGCAGGTCACAACAAAAGACAACTCTGAAGAAGGTTCTGGAATAGCTCCATAAGTTTAGGGTTGAATTTATGTAGTAGGAATCTACAGCTTGCCCCAGCTTTGAATCAAACGCAGGAAGTAACTGATACAGTGAACAAGGTGAAAAATTGCAATAGGTAAGATATGTTTCTGTGTGTATATGTGTGTGTGTGTGGAGGGGTGAGCGTGTGTGTGTGTATGTATGTATGTATGAATGAGTGTTAGCATGTATATGTGTATTCATGAGAGAATATGTGCCTCTGTGTGTGTGTATGTGTGTGTGTGTGTGTGTGTGTGTATGTATACATGTGCATATATCTGTCTATCAAATTTTCAACTTTCGCTCCACTTACTTAAAAAGCACTTGCAAGCCAGAATACTGGGATGAAACTCTCAGATCAAATTCTTTCCATAACCTGAGGGCAGCCTGGTTCTCTGAAGTTCCAGTGCATTGAGAGATGCTAAAGATTTCCATTTCCACAACCTAACACACTTTCACAACATTGTATTTTCCTGATGATGTTTTTTGGGATCTGCTGGGAAGATAAACACTATGGCTTTAGGTGCAAATACTATACCTAGAAAAGCTGAAAAAGAATAGTGACAGGTCACTTGTTCTTTATGTCTTTTGTGTAAGGCTCAGAAAATTGAGGGAGAAAAAAGACAAGAAAGAAGAGGAATGAAAACGAAGAAATTTAAGGTTTTAAAAATTAAAGCCAATACTGGTTAATTTTAACAGGACTAAGGCTTCTAGTATTGCTCTGTTAAGCATATATTCCCTGAACTTTGATAATTGACAGAAAACTGACATGAAGTATAAGATGGACAGATTTATTTTTGTGTCAAAATATTTCATTGAACCATCTGATTTCCCTTCTATCCTAAACCTCCCCTCAAGCACAAGATTCATCCTTATAGGTCTCTTCCTATTCTCTCTTGCTTCTTTGACTTCCTTTCTCCTAAAAACACTGCCTTAGTTAATTAATTATGCAAAAATCTCCATTCATGCCCCCTTCAAGAAGTCTTAAGCAAATGTGAGATTATGGGAACAAGTGTGCAAAATTGGGCCACATAAAGGCTAATCAACTGAATTCAAAGGTAGACAGAGAACAAGTTATTTTCCCCAATGCATCTTAATCCAATACATCTGACCATAATACAGGCTCTAGATTTTGTATCTTAATAACATTTGACAATAAATGGTTGGACCACCATGACTATTGTAAGCATTGGTTGCTTCTTATGTGGTCCAAAGTTGCTCAATGCAATCAATAGATATGAAGAGGAAGAAATAGTCATTATTTGTACCAAATGAAGAGATTGGAGGATAATTCACAAACATCTCTTTAAGCAAAAATCCAGAACTTCTTATTAAGGAAACTAATACATAGACCTCCACATGGAACATTCTTGAACATGTTCAGTTAAAAGCCATCCTTTGTCATACACTTAGTATTTGAAAATTTTGGGGTAGAAATGTCTCTTGGCATAGAATTTAGTCTTAGTTTTACAATGCTCATTCTAGGTCACCAAAAATGAGATGAATTAAACTAAATTATGATCAATGGAAATTCTCTGAATAGGAAATATTTTAATGTTTTGTTTTTATTTTATGTACATGCATATTTTATCTGCATATATGAATGTGCATCATGTGCGTGACTGGTGCCTGCAGAGCCAGAAAAAGGTGTAAGATCTCCTGGGACTGGAGTTTAGGATGGTTATGAGATACCATTTTGGTGCTGGGGACTGAGCCCAGGCCCTTTGTAAGAACAGCAAATTCTCTTAACAACTGTACCATCTCTCCATCCTACAAAACATTTATTCTATTATGTTTATCTCTGTGTATATGAGTGTGTCTGTGTGAGGGTTTGTGCTCATGTTTCTTGCCAGTTACTGAACCTCCTTTCCCTAAGTCTCTTCTCCATTTTTGTCTCTGCAGTTGTTTTAGACAGGAACAATTCTGGGTCAGAGTTTTGACTGAGGGATGGCAACCCCATCCCTCCACTTGATGCCCTGTCTTCCTGATGGTGGTGGATTCTACCCACTATTTGGCATTTCATCTAAAGTTCCTTCCTTTGAGTACTCAGCATCTCTCAACTCCCAGATCTGGTAAATCCTATAGGGTCTCCCACCCTCCTACCTCCTGAGACTATCTGTTTCCATTCTTTCTGCTGGCACTCAGGGCTTCATTCCTGTTCCTCTCTCCCAAAACTGATCATGTTCACCTTTTTCCTTCCCCTTTGTCTGCAAAACTTGTGATGTCTTAGTTTTAATAGCTGAGTAGTATTCCATTGTTTAAATGAACCACATTTTTCTGTATTGATTCTTCTGGCATGGGATATCTGGGTTGTTACTAGCTTTTGGCTATCACAAATAAGGCTGCTATGAACATAGTGAAACATGTGCCACTGTGGCATGGTGGGGCATCTTTTGGGTATATGCCCAAGAGTGGTATAATTGGGTCTTCAGGTAGATCTATTTCTGATTTTCTGAGGAACCTATAGATTGATTTTCAAAGAGGTTGTACCAGTTTGCAATCCCACCAGCAATGGAAGAGTGTTTCTCTTTCTATACATCCTTGCCAACATGTGCTGTCACCTGAGTTTTTGTTCATAGCCATTCTGATTGGTGTAATCTCAGGCTCATTTTGATTTGCATTTCCCTGATCACTAAGGACTTTGAACATTTCTTTAAATGCTTCTCAGCCATTCAAGAATCTTCTGCTATGAATTATCTGTTTATTTTTATACCCCATTTTTGGTTGGGTTGTTTGCTTTTTTGAAATCTAGCATCTTGAATTCTTTATATATTGTGGATATTAGTTCTCTATTGGATGTGGTGTTAGTGAAGAATTTTTTCTCCAATTTGCAGGTAGCTGATTTGACCTATTGACTATGTCTTTTGCTGTACAGAATCTTTTCAGTTTCATGAGGTGCTATTTATCAATTCTTGATCTTAGAGCCTGAGCCATTGGAGTTCAATTCAAGAAGTGCCTTCCCCCCCCCAAACTCTTTTCTATTAGATTTAGGGTACTTGGTTTTACGTTGAGGTCGTTGATACTCTTGAATTTAAAAGCTTTGTGCAAGGTGAGAAATATGGATCTATTTTTATTTTTCTACATACAGACTGTCAGTTAGACCAACACAATTTATTGAAGATGCTTTTGTCGCCATTGTATATTTTTGGCTTCTTTGTCAAAGATCAAATGTGTGGTTTTATTTACACCATGAGATTTAGCTGGCTCTGAGTCCTCATGCCCAGCATAGAAGTCATTCAGGGGAGTGCTCCCCATGAGCCACAGTGACTGTTTCTCTCATCTCATGTGCAGTCAATACACAAACTCTCTCTGTTGGATTTGGCAAGATTGTGACGGCTATTTGAGTTTCACATTTGTTCGGATTTCTCTTCAGCTGTACTCCACTTCACAAACATTCCTTGTATTTGGTATAAAAGATAAAATTAAGTAATGATGGCCGTGGAGGTAAATATAAAAACATTTGAACCTCAAGCCTAAAAATATGAGTTTGATTCCTGAAACTGATAACCACAGAAAAGGTGAAAGAGAAGTGATTTGACAACCACCATCTGTCCTCTTCCTATTCTATGTCTCTGTCTCTCTGTCTCTCTGTGTACCTCTGTGTCTCTGTCTCTTTGTCTTTCTCTCTGTCTCTCTCCATTGCCTCCCTCTCATCTCTCTTCTCTCCTTTCTGTTCTTTTTCAAATACTAATAACATAGTTTTTTTTTTTTAAAATGACTAGTGCCAATTTAAAAAAAAAGACTCACGCGTGGCTAACATAAAGATTTTTACCCTCTATTTTTAGTTGTTGGTTTTTTTGTTTGTTTGTTTGCTTGTTTATGTTGCAGTTGATAGGATGGAAAACTGCTCCTAATACCATGGCTTCCCCCAACATGGTGGACTGTACTTCGAACAGAGAGCCAAAATAAACCCTTTCTTTATTAACGTGTTCTTGGGAGGCTACTTTAGCTCAACAACAAGAGAAAAGTAGCTATCATAAAGGGACTGATACAGTAGTTAGCCCTACCCCTTAACAGGACCTCCAAGATATGTGGATACTGACCAATAAACGGTGCTCAACAAGATTAAGAAACAGGATCCTTTTAAGTTTTACATGAATGATACTTGACCATGCCTTTCTACCTTCCCTTATGTTAGGCATGCTCTGTGGATTTGAGATGTCAGTCATTGTCCCGATAGACTCTTTCCAAGCAGGCATCTCCTCTCCCCTACTTGATGCAGTGGGTTCCACACAAATCGATCAGCTGACTCTGAAATCCACTCTTTGGCTTTAGCAGCTGTGATTTCATTCCCACACAGACAGTCTCCATTCGGTCTCCAGATTGGAAGGAGTGTTTCCCCAATTTCACAGGCCCCTCTGGATGATTACCCTTCTCCTATTCCTCCCACTGAAGCTCTGGGGAAATTTGAAGGACACACGTGCTTTCGGACTCTCCTTGATTATGCTGTGTCTCTCCTGCATGTGCTGAATGCTGGCAGATGTGCTCATTCTGCTGCCTGCTTATTTTTCTTCAAGTGGGCTGAGCAGCAGATGTTCCTGTAAGTGCTTTCTCCTTCGTCCCTTTACAACTCTGCTACAAAATAGGAGCTGTGCACCTGCTAGCGCCCTTCAGCTTTTCAACGAGAACATTATTCACGATTCCCTTTCCACCTCAGTGGAAATGGCTCCCTTTCCCCCTGAGCATAGATTTAATTTTTTTAAGAACCATTTATCCTTTTATATTGTTTACATTGACTTTTCTCCAGTTCCCAAGTGCCTTTCTCTGAAGCCTGATTACAGTTCTCCAGTTTCTGACTTCTCTGCTTCTCCTAACCTAGTAGTAATGGTAACAGATGGGTTTTCTCATACCCATCCTTTGTATCAAAATTCCTGGGTGAAAGTTTGTCACCCAGCATTTTATGATTGCATTGATAGATTAGATTCAATCAGGAACGGAATACTGTTTTCAAGTGAACATCTCTGAAATTGCTATTAAGGTAACAGCTCTAATAATTGTATTTTAAATTATCACACACACATACACCTATTATAATCTAAATACATTATTTTAATAATTTCAAAGCCATTAAATATTATTTAATGCTAATATTAAATATATTGAAGTGGACAAGGTTGTTCATCCAATTATTATTTTGTGAACACTAAATATATATCAATTTTAAACAGGACATAATGAGAAGATACCAGCAAGTCTTGTTCATCTTTTGTTGACAGCCTGACACCCTGACTTGCATCCATTAATTTTAATGGAAGATCTTTGACCAAACCAGTGGCTAAATACAATTATTCAGTACTTACTCTCACAGTCAACATGTTATGACAATGTGCTGGGTAGTTTTAACTGTCAACTTGACACAGCCTGTCAACTTGACACAGACCTGAATCACTTTTACAAAATTTTATTGAAGAAATATATTGATCTAGTTGCTTCCTGGGCATATGTGGAGAGATTTTCTTAAATTTCAATTGATATTCAAATACTCATCCCACCATGGGAGGCACCGTTCCATGATTTGGGACCCTCAAGAATGTAAACTGGAGGTGTAAGCCAAATAAAATCTGTTTGTCATTAAGTTGCTTTTCTCAAGGTATTGTATTACAGAAACAGAAATGAAATTAGTGGAGAGTAACATTATGACTTCTAGATTTATACAGACCAAACCAGAGGTCACATCTAGGTTCTGACATCACATAGATCAATGTCCATAGGAGATACTATCTAGCATTTCTCTGCCTTGGTTTTCTCATTGGGTAAGGTGTATCTATCACCTTTTCTGAACGGGCATGCCATAGAGAACTTGTAGCATAGACTTTGACTACATGGTAGGTGTGAGGTAAAGTGGTAGGAGGCCTGTGGAGGATGACTGCTCCAGCACAAATAGGAAGTAATTACAGAAGATTTCAAAATAGTATAAAAAGTAAAAAAAGATTCAATAAAATTTACAAAATAATTCTTCCATCCAATATTTAAGCACATGCCTTGAAGAGGCAAAGAGATCAAGATATACTGTTTATGCCATCAATAGTTCATTTTAAACTTAAGCTGAGACAATGAGAGAAAAATCAACCAACCAACCAACGAACAAACCAACCAACCAACAAGCTGAGTGATCAAACAACTTAGCAACCAACTCATCTTTCTACATGCCTGTCCTCCCCCAGTGCAGGACAAACTGTCTGCTTGGATAACATATAGAAACCTTTGGAACTATGCCTGGGTTGTTGTAGGTGGAGACTTGGCAGCATTGGAGACTGGGTTCTCACTTATTAAAATTAAACTCTCATTTCATAAAGTACCCAACAGAAAAAAGTGAGTAGGTTATTTTGTTCTAATGGCAGTCTGTTTAGTCCTTTAGATACACCAGAACCTCAAATGTCTCTATCTACCCAGCTAATCAGTGCTTAAGCTCTAGCTTAAAACTTGTCAGAAATATCATAACGATGATAACTTTACATTTACTTTTTAGTTTTAGTTTATGCATATGAATGTTTTGCCATGTACGTATGTTTGTTCACCATGTTTATCTATATTTGTTGCCTACAGGAGTGGGAAGAGAATATTAGAACCCCTTGAAGATTTAGAGATGATTGTGAGCTGCTATGTGGGTTCTGGGAACCTCACACAGTCCTCTGCTGCAGTAACCAGAGCTCCTAACTACTCAGCAATCTCTATTGACCCCACCTGTTCGTTTTTTACCTGAAATTCAAATTTAATCATGCATTGTTTTTGGTGCTTGGTTTTGTTTTAGTTCTCTTACTGTTTTTTGTTGTTGTTGTTCTTGTTCTTGTTTTTGTCTTTTTTTTTAAAGATTGGTGTATTTATTATGTGTACAGCATTCTGCCTGCATGTATGCCTACAGGCCAGAAGGAGGAACCAGATCTCATCATAGATAGTTATGAGCCACCATGTGGTTGCTGGGAATTGAACTCAAGACCTCTGGAAGAGCAGCCAGTGCTCTTAACCTCTGAGCCATCTCTCCACCCCTTTGTTTTAGTTCTTAACTCATAGTTTAGATGAGAAATTTCTCTTTATGCTATTTCACAAGTGTTTATAAACTGCAAGTCATGTCTGGTAAGAGAGAAAGAAAGATCTGGATTAGATCCCTAGGAAAATTATTGTCATGTATTATTTGTAGCTGCTGTCCTACTACCTCCAAACAAAGAACCTTAAGATTATGTCATAAAATTATATTCAGTGTCTGCTCCTCTTTAAAATGATTATGCTAATTTTATTGCTTATCAATGATATAAAAAAGATAATATATCTTTAATGTTATAATGAATAAGGTAGGAGCTACCTATTTTAGATATACCTAAAGTATTTCTAAAACAAAAGACTTTTGTTTTAGAAATTACAAGTGTAATATAGTTTCAACTGATTGTTTCTCTGCTTAGTTCTAACACTAAGACCCCACACTGTGTCATGTTTGTTCTGTATCCAGCAGAACCATCATTGTCCACAGGTTGTTCTAATGTCAAGTGGTCACTTATCTCTTTCATTTTGGAAGTTTGCCCATGCAGTGCTTTCATTTAATCTCTTTTATAAAAATATTTTGAAACTAAGCCACTAACTGGTCAGTTTGCATAACACTTTTTCTTACATCCTTAGTTGGTGTTCACTCATCCATATATTTTGGACAGTTTTTTCAGTGTATTGACTAGATAACATTATGTAAATTTAGGTATGGGATTTTCCATCTGTGACATAATTATTATGCTCAGAGGAAACAATGACTTTTAGAGCACTTTAAACTTTGATTTTGATTGAAATTTCAACCTGTATGTATGTATGCATATTTTATAAATATATTCAATAGAATTTTGTCACTATTTCCCAGATTCAATCAGATGTGAAAGTAAATACGTGAATATAAGATTTGTCACATATGGATAGCACTGCAACCAGCATTATTATTTCTATGCTTATCAGACTCTTTCTACAAGGCCAAACCAGCCAGCATAAGCAGCTATGCTGTATGTAAACATACTGACATATTTTTTAATAATCACAAATAAGAGATCATGAGCATTGATGGAAAAAGAAGAAAGTGGAAAAGGAATGGCATTCTAGCTTTGAAAACGAGTGGGTGGGGTCAGTTTATAGGTTTTAATGAGTATGTGGGGTTTTTTTGGGGGGGCATAATTGTCCTCAGAGGCCAGATTAGGAAGACAGGTGCCTTGGTGCTGGAGTCAGAGATGGTTGTGAGCTGTTCAATGTAGGTGTTAGGAACCAAATTTAGACACTAGAAAAGCAGCAAGTACTCTTAAAAAACTAAGCCATTTATCTACTGATCCCAAGTATACTTTTATTGATCACTGAATTGCTGTGGTCATGGTATTTCTTCACAACAAGAGAAACCCTAACCAAGATACCACCTAACTACAGCAGTGTCTTAACATATGTTTGAGTGAGTGTGCGTAGTCGGGGACTGGTGTATACATGAGTGTAGATGCCTGCAGAAACTGGAGGCTTCACATTTTCTTGGGACTGGAATTATTTGGGGCTAGTGTTGTGAGCTGCTGAAATGGGTGGTGCTAACTAAACCAAGGTTCTTTATAAAAGCAATATGTACTCTTAAATACTGAGACAGCTCTCCTTTCCCCAACTTCTCAGAGCATTGTAGCTTTGGAGTATGGAGTAGAGTTATTTGTTATAATGTTAACTTTTGAGTCTATTTGACCAGTTTTTGTAATCTTTCAATATATGATTTTCTAGATAATCAGACAAGTGGAGTTTTTCACATTTGTGTATTAGCACAGAGCAGGGATATAAAAAGAAAAAGTGAAAATGTGATTTTCCTTGCAACTTTGGAACATTTATGCTCTAATATTTAAATGATTATTCAAACTAAGAAATTAAAGGAATAACTTAAAAGTCATTAGTAATCTGTTGTCACACTATAGCCTACAGATACATGGCTATTTCCAATGACTAGGGCTTTCAGAATGTGCCTTGTAAGTATTGATGCATCACATGGTATTTTAGGAACAAATATTTTATAAACGCTTTATATTAATGGAGAAGTACTATTCTATGTTAAGATTATGTTGCAACAGTTGATGCCAATGACATATTTTCAGGAATGGATCTACAAATGCCCCCAACATCTATCTTTTTTTGCTCTGGGGTCTACAGGGAAAAAAAAACCCAAACTGCTGACCCAGACTCATTGTGCAAGGGTGCCCATAAGTGCTTAGAAAGAATACAGATACCATCACTTAGTAATAGCAATTTCCAGTCAATCTAGTAAAAGATATGACCTGTTCCGGGTGTCCTGGAGGTTAGAAGAACATTGACAAATTTACTGAGCCACTACAATAAGATAACCAGACTGAGGAGCTAATGGGCTGAGGCAATGGCAGTTAAACATGATTTGCTAACATCTGTGACATGAACAGTGGAGTAGATTATTATTTTGTACTTACCTTTTAATTAAAATAATGCTGTTTTCAGCATTCTGGTAATAAAGCAGTTTGGCAGACTAGATTCAGTATAATAGACTAACCTTTTATTCATTGTTAAGATAACAAACTTTGGAAATCTGGACTATCTGAATATTTGAATATTGTGATACAGCTGATGAAAGTCTTGTAAAGTGCTTGGTCTATTGAAATTTATTAGATGAATAAAATTATAAGGATATTTTCAAAAATAAAAAATAATAATCGGATTGATACTGACTTTTTTTTTTTAATGTGAAAGGGCTGGACTTGGAATAAGCTTCCCTGTGGAAAATAGCATGTTTTGATCTCACCATGTCTCTCCTCCCATTCTCATTAAATTGCCAATGGGATTGGGAGAAAGGGGCCACCAAACCTCCAAAGTTTGTCTCTTTCAGTGACTATGAAACAGATGGCTGTATAGAGAAGGAACTTACTGAAATGACATTCACTTAATCTTTTCATCAAACAAGGTAGTGAACAATTGCTTTGATTTCTATCTTATACTGTCCTTTTCATAGACTCAGGATTTATGATATAGACACAATAACAACAAAACTTGATGCTTATGATTCATTATATTCTCAAACTTTTGCTCAAGTGTTTTGTAAAAAATAAAACAAACCAAGCCCAGGATACGGATTGAACCCAATTGTAACCTGCTTTGATTTGATCTGTCTAGAAATCTAGAGGACTATCAAATTTAAAGAGAGAGAGAGAGAGAAGAAAAAGAAAACAAACAAACAAACAAACAAAACCATTGAGTAAGACCTATAGGCATACATTTTTGCAACCCACTTTTAATAAGGGTTCAACCTCTCCTCTAGCCCACCACTCAGCAAAGGTAGTGGAAGAAAAAATTTATTAGAATATGAGGGAAGTGGACCTGTTCAGCAATAGTTCTTTTGGGGGAAGCTCAATCTCCTTCCTTAGCAGTTCAGTTGTGTTGCCAACACAAAACATGACTCAGCAGCTGCAGACCATTCCTCTAGGCAGGCAGACACCAGACATGAACCAGCAGCTGTAGTTCAATCCTGAAGGCTCAACAACTGGAGTGAGGTAAGACCGTGGATCCAGCAAGCGCCAGCAGGAACTTGATGAGTTCTTGGGCAAGTGTCTCTCAATGGCAGCATTACCACAAGTTAAGCTCAACAACATGATGGAAGACAAACCAATACTATTAGTGAAGAATAGCAATATGGGGCAAAGTGAACCAATACTCAGTGTTTGTCTCCCACTGTCTGTGGAGTCATATTTATACTCCTTCATCATGGGTCCTTTCATGTGTTTGCTATATCAAAACATCTTTTCACCTGTGTCTACTTCAGGAAAACATTCACAAGTTTGCTTTAGCAAGATATCCTTTCACCTGTGGGCCCCAGTAAACCATCATTTGACATAATTAACCTTTCAAAGAAGTTTCTTCTTCAAAGACCTCACTAGCCTATGTTGTGGGAAAGAAGAAGTGAACATTTAATCTGGAGACACTAGTATTTTAAGATAAATGATAGATAGATAGATAGATAGATAGAGTAATACCTACTGTAGCAATTTATGTTCTTGTTGTTATAGTAATATATTCCAGTTCTATTTGGGTGATAAGATAAGTGACAAGAGATAAAGCCTTTGATCTCTCTACAGTAAAGATATATAATGAGTTGTGAATGTTCTAGAAACAAGGACTTGAATGCAGAGCTGTGTAACCTTGTGGGGAAGTGGGCTGTGAGAGACACCTGAGTACCTGGTTGAGCTAGCTTTGAACCCTGAAGACCAAAGAGAGGTTTGTGGCCATCGGTCACATAGGATAGGTAGAGGGCATGACTACACAGCCTCAAGACATTTCCATATTCATGAGATACCTAAAGGCCAGAGGGTATAAACAATTAAGCATTCCTTCCCAGACCTTCCTCCTTGCAAAAGGTATTTAACCTCAGGCCCTCCCTGAGAATACAGCTTATAGCTTCGTTCACTTTCCACCATGACTGTAAACATTTTAAGACCATGAACTACCTCTCTTCTTTGGGGCCCATCATAGGGAGCTATGGAGAAGGCCTTCAACTACCAAGCTGCCTTCTAACCTCCTGACGAGGACCTCTCTACTCTTCCAACCACGGAGGCTGCCAACTCAAGTTAGTTAGCTGAGCCAGCCATGACCCAGCCAAGTGAGTTGCTCCAAGAGCCCTCTCCCCTTGGGACTAATCAGGAGCTTGTCCCCCTCATCCCTTAGGCTGCTGTCGATCCAGCCCGTACAACCCTTCTCAGCCCTTCCAAGGCCTCTCAGCATTATCTGAGAGCTCAAGGGCCTGAGAACAGTCAGTTCCCAGCCAACTCCTGGTCCAGGGATCCTCAACCCAAGAGCTTCGGCTCCCAGTGGGGCCCCAGACTGTGTTCTCTCCACACCAGAGCTGAGCCCTATGGCTTCTCACAGCTCAACATCCACTGTGTGGACAAACACAGACAAATCCCGTACCTCTGCCATAATTCAACCCACAGGACCCATGCTCATGCTCACGTTACAGCCCAACATAACCTGACATTCTCCATAGTCAGCCCACTCATTAAGGAAGAGACATCTAACTATATAAGATCACAAAACAATGTGTTCAAAATAATTTATGGAAAAGTAGTATGACTTAAACAAATAGACATGACTAACCATTTGGAATCATGGCAACAATGCTAAGTAAATTTTTGTTGAAGAAACAAAAGATTTAGCAGAGAAGGCCTAGAGGAGAACTTTTAGCATGGTTTGAAAAATTCTGAGATTGAAGGCCAGAGTTTCCAAAAGTCCTCCAAGAGATTATAAAACAAATTCAATTCATTGTGATGCACAGTCAGTGTAATTTGGATGAGCTAATATGTATATTACCTCATATTGTGTTCTAATTTGTTTTCCATTGGTGTGACTAGCAACACCCTGACAAAAAAAACTTGAGGAATCTTTTTATTTGAATTCAAGTCAGAAACCTGTAAGGAGAACTGAAGCAGATAGCATGGAGTGATGCTTCGTACTGGTGTGCTTCTCCTGGCTTGCTCAGAAACTTTTCTTATACACCTTAGGATCACTTTCCAAGGTATGGGCCCTCCCATAGTGGATTGAGCTTTCTAAAGTTAATTAGTAATAAAAATTGCTTCTGAAGACATGTCTATGGCCCAATCTCAAGGAAGAAAACCTTCAATTGAGATTTTCTTTTCAAATATACCTGAATTTGTGTCAAGTGGTCAATAAACTTAAGTACGTACATGATTTAATTATCAAATACCTCTAAAGGTTCATACCTTAACAGTTTAACCTTCTGTTTGGTGGTGCTATATAAGGAAATATTGGAAACTTCAGAAGGAGAGTTCTTGTTGGGAGAACTTGGTGACTATGGTATGCTCTCAAAATGTATACCATGACCCTGGACCACTCTCAATCTTCTTCTTCTTTTCACCCTCCTGTTTGTTCATCTATTATCTTCCCTCTCCTCTCTTTCTGGTTAACACAAGGTGAGATATTTGCTTTACAAAGCCTTTCAATCATGGCAACCTAGAAACAATGCTGTCAAGTCAATTATACGCTAAAACTTCCAAAAATCTGAAGCAAAAATTTTTAAAAATATTAGAGAACAAAACAAAAAGAAAAAAACAACCTTTTCAACATTTAACTTGTTTCTCTCAGTATTTGATCATACTGACAAAATGTCTGAGCAATGAGTATAACATGAGGCTCATTTCATATTCACAGATGTGCGTTTGATAGTCCTTGCAGTCCTTGCTAGTTGAAACAACATAAACATTACATTGAGATACAAAGACCTTTCTAGAACATGAGAAAGCATCTCTAAAATAATCAAACAAACACAAAAATTTAAAAGGACCCAATGAAGTGTAACTTTTTCTAGCATGAGAAGGTTAACTCAAAAAGGGCGGAAATCCAAGTATAGGATTCGCTTAGAAGAAAACAGGTAAACAGTTCATGATACTGTTCTTGACAAATGATTTCTTAGACAAAACATATGACCACAGAAGCAACACAAACATCACATATATTGGATTGTACTACTATAAACTCTTATGAATTGTGGGGAACTAAGAAAGTGAACATGTGATCTTAAAAGAAAGGACTTATATGTCATAGATTGGTTAAGGGATTGTAATACAGAACTTAAAAATAGCTCCTATAACAATAACAAAAATCAGGAAATGGTTTACAAGCACATCATTGCAATCAGAGAATTGACCTCAAAGTCCATTTCAAATATAAAAATCTGATGGCACAAATTATCAGGATAATGTGAGTTAGAATTACCAGATAGTATCTTTCCTTTATTATTATGATAAAATATTTGAATCATAGTGACTTCTTATAAAATGTAAAAATTTATTTACATATACTTAGGGGGAAGTGGAGATTATAGTTCAAGGTGGTAGCAGGTTTCACTGTGAGAGCTACACCTTCAAAAAAAAAAGGAGGGTAGACTTCATTTTCCCACCACAAAATTTGGAATGAAAAAGAAAGAAACAACCTCATGAAAACCTCCTTTAGAACATCACGAGCAGGTACTCTCATGACCTAATTAGGTCCCCGAAGTCCCATTTCTTATGTTTAATGTTTCAGTACCTGAAGAGAGGGGAACATGTTCAAACCATAGTAGCTATAAAAGCGGAAAATCATTTTTATCAATGCTTTCTCTTTAATAAAAGATTCAGAAAAAAAAAACAAAGAATGGTTTTTATAACTAGAAGAAAATGGTCTCATTTTCTATGGTCTAGTTGGTGATCCAACAACAACTACTGGTATAAAATTTAATGGTATAAAGTTCAGGAACAATTTAAGGTAAGAAAAAAAATGACTCATCTATTTTTCATGGTCAATACTTGATTAGTTTAAGAACACAGTGTCTGCTGCAAATGGATAAGCTTATTTTCTCTTTAGCATATTATTTGACCCAAGTGTGATTTCTCTCAATATTTTCTGAGTAACTTGATTTGTAGGTACCTCATTTGAGTAATGAGCATCATGTCTTCACAGTAAAGGTTATTAAAAACAATAAACTTTGTGTAGTACAGAATCTTTAAGGTGTTTTGGCCACTTTGGACAAATTTAAGATTCATGGTCACGCTTGCGGTTCTTTTTGTCAATGAATCATGATATATGCATTTTCAACACACAATAAAAACTAATTTATGCATCACCAAAGGGAATAATTTTCTTTTTTTACTTCCCTAGTATATCTTTAATCATGTTTTACATGTAATTTAAAGAATATTAATTTTTTTACTATAGTTCTGTCCATTAATTGGCCATAACAACTAAATCTAGGACGTGTCAAGGTTAAGTCTGCCACAGAGATATAGAAATGGAATAACAAATGTGACAGCAGGAATTGTACATGATATGCCCTTTCTACTCAATCATGTGTAGCATGTCACTTCCTGTCTAACTTATCATGAGGGCCATTGAATGTATTTGACAGGACATATATTTGACTGTTAGAATGATGGACGTCTCTGAATGTGTAGACCTGGCTTGATGGGAGAGGATTATGAATGTGTGGCACTGAGGGCAGGTCCCCAACAGTGAAAAGTGGATTTTTACCTGACTCTGCACCGTGGTTCTGTGATATTTGCCCTGTTATGATGGCTGACAGTTTACATGTGTTTTAGCTTTGGCAATCAGTCAATCTGCTCTGATAGGTAATTGCCAGCAGGGACCTAATTTTTCTACCTCAGTTGTCACATGTGTCTCTAATATTCTTATTCACCGTTAACAAGATTGACAATGTTGTTTCAGTCAAGGATGGGAAAAGTGAAGGCTCTCTCTTCCTGGAAAGACACAATCATACAGCTGCTTATATAAATAGCCCACAAGGCTTCACAACAGGTATTGAAAGTTAAAACAAATGACAATGTCCAATGTCACATTCGCACATTAGTCAATGGGACATCATTGACAGCGTATTATACTGATGTATAAGAAGCCATTTAGATTTTGGAAGCAGAAAGCCTTGGAGCCCTATTAAGCATAGCTATTTGATAAACTTTGTGTGAGTTATAATCTTAAAACTATGCAAACCTGTGTTAAAGGAAAGAATTGTACTTCTTTATAATAAAATATAACCCTGGTGTCAATTAAGTCTAGAAACTATGTGAGTAGTATAAATTTTAAAAATCCAAATTACTAAATGATTCCATCACACACACACACTCACACACAATCTATTCACGGATGTATTTTCAGATCCAAATTCACAAGCATATTTTTCTAAGTCTTTTGTTAATATTTGATTTTGCTTTTGAAATAGGGTCTCCCTGAAGAGTCCTGGCTGCCCTGGCACTCACTGTATAGCCCAGGCTTGCCTAGGACTTACCATACAGCCTAGGTAAGCCTCAGACTTCCAGCAATATTCTTACTTGAGCTTCCCAAGCTCAGGGATTGCAGGTGGGATCCCACACCTACCCCCACTCTCCACATCCTACTTTCAGGTCATTTCTCAGTGTGCACTCCACTTTCTTCAAGATTTGGCCTACTGATTTCCCTTCTTGTGTTCTTGCAATGCAGTTCTCCTGGTGCCCTATTACCATCAAATTTAGAAATATTCAAGGTTCTGTCTATTATTTAAAAAAAAACAATATTTGGATCTCATCACAAATTGCAGCTCTCTGGTTCCACAGTATTTCTAACTATTTGCATTTGAACTGGTGTGCTCAGAATAGCATTGTAGAAAGGCCATCTGTCCTGGTGATTGATCAATTTGTATAGCCAATGTAATGTTTGTTTCTTATACTTTTAAATGTTTAAATGTTTTAGTTTGCGCATTTTCCTCTTACTTTAAATATGTTTTGTTCTGCAAGTTTTAAAGAATTGTTTTTATTTATGCGCATGTGTGTATGCAGATGTGTGTGTGTGTGTGTGTGTGTGTGTGTGTGTGTGTGTTCATGCACACGCAGTTGAATTTAGAGCCCAGAAGAATTGGAGCTGGAGTTTTAGGCAGGTTTGAGCCTCAACATGAATGCTGAGAACCAAGCTTGGGTCCTCTGCAAGAGCAGCAAAACATCCTCACTGCTGAGCCATCTTCCATTTATTACCAAGAATCTTTACTGATAATATTTATGAACTCAGATCTTGTGCTTTTGTGTTACTTATTTAATTAAATGCCTGCTTCATTTAGTATTTTCTTTCCATAATGAAAATATTCACTGCTGCTACACTTTGTCTGACTTTATCATTAACTACATCTCACATCCTTTGATATATAATCTTGTCATTTTTTTTCTGTAAAGCCCATAATTGTAGTTTTGATTTCTGTTTGAACAAAAAGTCAGTAAAGATAATGTTTTTAGTTTGCAAATACTTTGATTATTTTGCTGATTTATAATTAATTTCTGGAACTCTTTTTATAAAATCTGTGTACTGTGATATATTTATGAGACAGCCTTTCTTAACTAACTTAAAAACCATTCCCAAATATTTAAAAGCAAGTTATATTCTATCTCAACTTTAAAAAAATGGTTCTTAAATCTAAATCTTCATTTTAAAATATTTTATTTTATGTTTAATTCGTGTGTGTGTGTGTGTGTATGAGTGTGTGACTGTATGAAGGTTTGTGTACATAGACCTACAGACACAAAAAGAGGGCATCACATTACCTGGAGCTCAAGCAGTTTTGTGTCTCCAGACATCCTGTGTGCTAGGAACAGAACTCAGGTTTCCATCCTGAGCTGTAAAAATATGCTCTTAGCTGTTGATTCATATCTCCAAACCCCTGGTTTCTATCTTTGTGTTTGCATGCAAATGTGGGTGTATGTGTGTGTAATTTCCTAGTCTAATGGTGTTAAATAAAAGCTTTCCTAGAAAACTCAGGTTGTGGCCTTCCTGTCTCACATTTAATGTTAAGTTCTAATTGTGTACATTCTTATCATTCAACAACTCTATTATAGAATGACATTTCAATATGAAATAAAGACACTATGTCCGTATCTATAATAGTGACATCTTCAAGTATACTCTGGGAGAAACAAAATTCTATTTTAATCAGACTCCATGAGACCTTAATATCTACACAGAATTGATCCTTCTGCTATGAAAATGCTTTCACAGATTAGCATGTGGTTAATAAAAAATTTCTTCAAAACTTAGTTTTTTTCCTCCACTACCAACATATTTCTAAGGCTAAGTGATATAAGACAACATTGCTTAACGATTTCTCTAGTGGCCCTACATTTTAAGTTGCAAGCAAGTCAGTAGCATGGAAGTGGTATTAGCTGTGGAAGCCATTCCTGCTTGGGCCAAGAAGTTATAATTTATGGATACGTATCAGTGACTGGGAAACACTTAATATGTAATATGTACTCAATTTTCTTTCCTTCCTCCCTTAAGGCTCCTTCGGCTATTTTCACGATTCTTGTTTTAGTTTTGGCACATACTCACATGCAAAACATAGACCCACACATAAACATACTTGCCACTCAGATATACAGGCATGGACTCCCCCATCACACATACACACATACACACACACACACACACACACACACAGAGAGAGAGAGAGAGAGAGAGAGAGAGAGAGAGAGAATTTTAAATCTAAGTTTACATACAAAAGGAACTTGTCATTTGCTTTTCTTAGTCTGATTTATTAATGTTTTTGTAAACACCATGATATCCAGTTCCATTCATGTTCTTGCAAATGTTCTCATTTCATTTTTCATTGTAGTTGTGTAAATAAAATTCCATTGTGTATAAAATCACATTTTCTTCTTCAATATATATCTTGGCCAATGTTAGAAAATTTCTAGAGGTCTAACTTTATGTGGTCACACTATTAGAATGCTGCCTCAATGACTCCATGAAAATGAAAGACCCAAAATTTTTATTCTAGTTGGCTTCTTTACACAGTCACTCCCCTTTCATTCACAAAACATCAACATATTGTTATATGTATATTTGATTTCCAAGAACTTTTTCTCCCAAGCTTTACCTTTGTGTTTTCTTCTTTTGTAATGATAATGGACCCTGTTCTTTGTTTCTTTCAGTTGAAAATTCTTATATTTTTAGCTTGATTCTCATCAATGTGGACTGTTTCCTCCTGTCCTACACTGCAAGACAAAGTCAAGCAATAGTGATGGGGATACGTTTTATAGTTTAAAATCATCATAAAAGAAAGAAACAGAGTATAGACTATTTGCAGCTTCCATTTACCTAATGAAGTGGCTGTTCTCATGTGGGAAAAAACTCGCGGGGGTGGGGGAGGGACGGGGGTGGGGAATGGGGGAGGCGGGACTGCGCAGCAGCAACCAGAGGATGGGCAGGAGCAGGTGGAGTCCCGGAGGCTTCCATGCAGGTGGGCTTCCCACATATTGGAGAAAGTCTAAATTTCAAAGCTGGAAGCTTGGCGGTGGCACGCCCCAGAAGACACGTGAACTAGGTTTCCAAGGAGTGGTTTATTGCTCATGGTGTGGTAGTTGGATGTGTGCGCTCCCCAAAAGCCAGGGGGTGCTGGCTTAAATAGGGAGTGGGAAAGACAAGGGACTGGGGAGGAATAGCTTAATTACCTATGCCCCACCCCCTTAGGTAACTCGTGAATATGGAAATCTGTTAGTCCTCTACCTGGATGTTAGCAAACCTCTCCTCTGGGAGGAGTTACTCTGAGCCAAGGTGTCTGCAAGATGCAGGCTAATGGGGATGTATGTGGGCTGCCTGTGGGGTCGTCTGGAATCCGGGAACATGGGGAGATAAGTGCTGTCCCTGACAGGCTATGTCTCTATTGGGTCCTCGGCTATCTCAGACCCAGTGCTCTACCGGGGAGACCAAACCACCTCTTTGAGGCCTCACATCCTCACAGTATTAGAGGTATGGGGGAGGGGAGAAGGCTATAGTGGCAAGGGCACTGTGCAGGAAACTCTTGAATATTTGCTTAGTTAGCCAGAATGAGTTAAGACCAAACATCTTCAACCAGTACACAACTGACCACATAAAAGAACCTTCTCCCCCAACTACCCCTTAAATGAAACTTCTGCCTATCCTTAAGTACTGCTTCCTCACACAAAACTCTCCCCAAGGGAGCAGTTATCTTTGGGTGCCCTGTAGAAACAGAGTCAAGCCAGGAGACTTGTTTCAGTTGAGTGGCCACTAGTTCTTTACTATGAACAATTTTGCCAAAAACAAGACAAGTTGATCTTCATGGTAGAGGTCAATAATGTTGCTCCAATATTCTACCAGGTGGGAAATAATTACCTGTAACAAAACAACAACAACAAAACCAAAAACAAACAAAACAAACAAACAAACAAACAAAACATCAATTATACAGGTCACAAAGCCTTGGTGACAAGAGTTTTTCAATTCTACTTTAATTGAAAAACAAACAAACAAACAAAAAACAAAACAGAGTAAAGTTGGAGAAACTTCAAGGCAGACAAATTTGAGTAGTTTCTTCAATCATTTTTTTATGTTCCAGAAAAATTCACACCACTAGATTAGTTACTTAAGGAAAACAAGTAAATGGAGGACTGTGAGAAGGCTGCTATTACCCTGTATGCAAATACACAGTTGAGGTTAACTTTCATCTATGCTAGGAAGCATGAATCAGACAGAAAGAGAACACACATTTCTGATAGCTCAGACCACCCTTCTTCAAAGTCGAACATTTACCTTCAGGTGGCTTGGTACCAACGCGGAGGAGCTCAGATGGAGGAACTCAGGGCCATTGACACTGGAATTAATCATCCACAAACTTTTCCTCTGGAGAAATGATTATTGCTAAACTGGCATGGGCAACCCTTCTCTTAGTTCATGGATAGACGTGATTTCTATTTTCAGGGGCTATTTCCTGTACAACATCTGGAGAGATAGTTCATTGTAAGCCCATCAACAACTCTTGCATGCTTTTTTGCATAATTTATTTATCTTATTCACATTACATTCCTCCCCATTTTCCCTCTCAGTCCTGTCCTTAGAAATCCTGTCCCCCACTACCTCTACCCTTCTCCTCAGCCCCTGCATGCTCTTTGGTTGGTAGTTCAAGCTCTGTGAACCCCATGGGCCCAGGTTAATAGACTCTGTAGGTCTTCTTGCAGTATCCTTAACCCCTCTGGCTTGTTAAGTTTTATCTCCCACTCTTCCACAAGACTCTCTGAGTTCCACCTGATGTTTGGCTGTGGGTCTCTGCATCTGTTTCCATCTGCTGCTGAATGAAGCCCCTCAGAAAACAGATATGCTAGGTTCCTGTTGGTCACCATAGCATAGTATCATTAACAGTATCAACAGTTGACTCTCTCTCATGCGATGAGTCTTAAGTTAGGGCAGTCATTGGTTGCCCATTCCATCTTTATGCCTGCATATCTTGTAGGCTGGAGCAATTTGGGATTGAAGGTTTTGTGAATGGGTTGATGTCCCCTCCTCCTTCCACTGGAAGTCCTGTCTGGCTTCAGGAGGTGGCCAATTTAGTTTCTATATCCCCTTCTGGTAGGAATCTCAGCTAGGGTCATCCCCATAGACTACCATAGCCTCCCTCATCCAGGTCTCCAGCTAGTCCCAGAGATCACCCCACATACCGATTTCTAGTCTCACTTGCAGTCCTCTCCAGTTCTCTCTCCCCCAACAACTCATCCTTATCCCCATATCCCTCCTCAACCCCTCTCCCACCCACTTCTCTCTCTCCATCCACTTCTGAAGACCATTTTTGTTTCCCTTTCTGAGAGAAATTCAGTCCTCCCTTGTGTCCTTCTTTTATCTAGTTTCTTTGGGTCAGCGGATTGGATTGTAGCGTGGTTATCTTGCAGGATATGGCTAATATCCAGTTATAAGTGAATCATACCATCTGTGTCTTTCTGGGTCTGTGTTACCTCACTTAGGGTGATATTCTCAAGCATGCCTGCAGGTAAAAGAAGCAAGGACACTTGTCTCCCAAAGAAGGAAAGCCTACACAACGTCCTAGTAAAATAGAAAACTTAGCCATTGCTCTGATTTGAGCCACCTGTAACTTTCATTTTATTATTAACATTTTATTACTTTTAAAGAATTAGTTTATTTATTTTAAAGAATTAGTTTAATTAAATTGTGTGTGCATGCTTATGTTTAGGTACATGTAAATGCAGAGGTGAGTGTTAGAATCCCTGAAGCTGAAGTTTTGGGAGATCATGAGCTGCCTGAATTAGACATTAGGACAGAATCCAAGTACTCTGGAAGAACAGTAAGCCCTCTGAACCACTGAGCCATCGCTCCAGCCTTTTGAACAGCATCTTACAAACCTTCTAGATTTGTATTCATTTACAAGACTATCACAGAATGCCTAATTCTCAGTCATGTGAACCCTCCATGGCCACATTTGGTGACAGTTACATTTCAGTCTTCAGTAAGGAAACTAACGCAGGAGACTGCTCAATCGCTCAGTAATATATAATTGCACTTAGCCATAAAGGCTCATCTAATAGATCAAGGAAGAACTTTAAATCACCTACCAGTTTCCTGAAGTAATGAGTATACTAATTAATATTAGTGTAGCTGATACATGGTAAATATTTTACAAAGAATTAATTGTTACTTGTCATAATCTTATGTATTCTGTTATGGGATAAATCACTTCAAAAGGTTAGTGTGAGCTGGGAGTAGTTTATAAATATTTGCAAACAATTTATCTCATATAATAGTCCATAAATAATTTGTGATTTATATGTTACTACATACTTGGGATATTTTATTTCCCATAAACATCTGAATTCCTGGAAATTTATTGAAAGGCTACTGTGTTCTGAAGTGATGCAGTCCAGCTTATTATAACTGCAAAGAATGGGGAAGGCTCAGTAGGGTTTGCCTATTTGTTATCATTTTGTTTTCTTGAGTTATTTAGATGGAGTGACTATTAATGCTGAGATTGCTGAATATCAATCATTGTGAGAAATATATAAAGTCAAATGAAGGCTATTTCAGAATAATGTATGTGGAAATGGACATATATGCATTTTTCAAAGGGCATAGAGTTGGGAGGCAGATGAGTTAGAGTAAGTTCTAGGGAGAAGAAAGGAGAAAATTGGTTGTAAGTTATGGTAAAATTTCAGTGTTCCCATGTAAGAAAATTTCAAGAATATGAAAATTATTTTTGGAAAGAAGGTATTTTCTAAGAGAAAACTCAATGCTTTGTGTTCAAAATCACTTCACAAAATTTCATTACAGTACAACATAAAAGTTCAAAGCAAAAGAGACTTCTCCATGACTTCCCTCTTATTCACAAACAACTTGCATCTTTTGAAAGTGTTTTTAGTTTTCTTTTTAATGGCTTTGTATGTTTGGGTCTCTTACCTGCGTCTATCTATGCCTGTCTGTAGAAATCAGAAGAAGGTCGCAATGTGGAACTGAACCTGGGATTGATCCAGAGTCCTCTGGAAGAACTTCAACTATTATTAACCACCTTCTGCCCTGCGCCTTGCTTCCTTATCACATTATCTTAAGCTCATTCTGCCTATTTTTTTTTAAATAAATTGCCATCAGCAATAGTGCTTTTAAATGATAGCAATCTTTCTTGTGGATAGCTAACTTTTCATGCACAAAAAATAATGATTTAGTATATACCATTTAAACAGTACAGAAAATCCCAAACAAGCAAATGCCATCAGAGGAGATAAACTAAGGTTTAGGCAGATATCTTCCAGTTTATGATTGTTTTAATGAATAGTATGGCTCCTAATTTTATTTATTTTTCTCATGGGAAAGCTGGTTCTCCCCTGGGGCAAATGCTCATTCATAGTCTGAGGTCACCTTAGAAAAAACTAGCAAATTATAAAGTGCAGTGTGTGATAGACTCTTTACTTTTGAGATTTTCAGTTGCAATCTAGATTTGGATATATTTTCATTACTATCAATTGCTTCAATATACCTTTGTTTTAGAAATATTTTTATTTATACTTTGAAAACATGTTCATGTGTATGATATATATTGATCATATCTATTTGTTACTGCCTTCTTCCAGCTGCTCCTGGAGTCCTCAACCCATCTCCAACTTGTGTCCTCTATTTAAGAAATTATTATTAATAACACATGAATTCACTGAGTGTTACGTATATGGTCTGGGGCACTGGCAACCTTCCAGGTCATCTCCCCAAAGGAGAGTGACTCTCTGTCCTCAAAAACCATCAACTGACAACAGCTTCTCTCCTAGTAACCAACTGATAACAGCTTTTCTTCTAGTTAGCAAAGTAATAACATACACTTTGCTGGTCTTTTTTCCCCTTATCTTATACTTTGCCTTTGATGTGTGACAATGCTCCATAAATTAGCATGATTAATAGATGGAGTTTGTAGAAACTGTACCTTCAGTTTCCACCATTCTCATCTAGGAGAATCTCAAGACCAAATGCAGCATTTGTTCCTTGAGGCTTTCTGTTGTTGTCCTTTATGGATTTTGTTTTTTGGTTTTGATTTTCTTTGTTTGTTTCTTTTATCTTTGTTTCTCAGATTCCTTTTTTGGCCATCCTGGGTGAATTACCATTGATCCCTTATTTATTTATTTATTTATTTATTTATTTATTTATTTATTTATTCCATAGAAGCTCTTCCCAACCTTGGTTGTGTTGCTGTTGTTTTTATTCAATGTATGCATTCATTTCACTAAGTAATAAGTGGTTGATCAACTTTAGACACATACATCATATTTTCACAGTGGTAGCATGGCCGACATCTTGTGGAGGCCTTTTCTGCTCGTTACCCCATGGTTTACAGTATCTATCTCCTGTCACAGAGACCAAGTATCTGACATGATGGAGCAGAGATGAATGAAGAGTTTACTCTCTTCACAGTTTAGGTGGTGTCCTACTTCTATGTCTGTTGTGTGATAAAATAATCTGACCAAGACAACTTATAGGACAGTGGCTTGTTTTGTCCTACAGGTCAAGAGTACCATCATCACAATGGGAAGTCAGGGAAGCAGAAGAATTGGGTGACTGGTCACATTGCAACCACAGTCAAGAAGCAGTGGGTGATAAATGTCTTTATTTATGCAGTCTAGGATTTCATCTCAAGGGATGGTGCTGCCTACAGTAGGTAGATTTTCCCACCTCAACCTAATCAAGGTAATTCTATCCCTAAACTTACCCAGATACAAATTTCCCAGATGATTCTAGAACGCATTGAATTGACTATTGAAATAAACCATTACAGGGATATAGAGTGTCATGCAGGGAAAGGCACAGCGGCAGGAGTGTGCAGGTGGGACCCTACAATTCTCATTTTTGGAGGAGAGAATGATGAGTTAATAGCAAGTGTTGATAGGCTATAATCAAGGTTTATCCTAGTGGCTTACTATCTCCAGCAAGGCTTAATCTCCTAAAGGTTCCATAGTCTTTCAAAACAACATCAACAACTGTAGACAAAGTGTTCAGATACATGAGTCTATGGGGAACATCTCACATTGAAACCATAACAATGATTATGACCATTAAAATGTTCTTAGATGTAACTCTCCTTCAAGGAGCACATAATATGAAGCTGAGAACTCAGAAGCCACTGTCAGATTTAAGGAGACACATATATAGAAGGAACTCATAAAAACACACAAAATTGAAAAGTCAAAAAGAGCCTCACAATAAACTATTTTTGATGCATCTGCCTCACTTCTGCTTTTGCACAGTTTACAAATTTAATGGAACCATGCACTCCCCAAAACTACCACACATGGATAGACGTGGCGCCCTTCCTGTGAGCCATGTGACTGCTTCACCTGATGGATGCTGGCTGTGACTTTGTTCCTTCTTTCTACTCATTCATGCATGCATACATGTCTACATTATATGTTTGTGCAATCTCATGTACCACAGAGAGCTTGTGGAGGACAGAGGACGACTTGGTATAAAGAGGGTTTCCTCCTTCCATACTTATGGAGATTCTAGGGCTCAAACTCAGTCTTGAGCAGCAAGTATTATTACCTGTTGAGCCATCTCACTGACCTCTGTTACTGACTTTCTTTATTCACAAATGAAGGATTATTATCTGTTGATTTCTTTGTAAAATAGGACAATATTACTCAAAATCAGCAGGTGTAACACAATGAGATGCTGCTTAGACATAAAAAGTTTAAAACACTGAGGTAGACAGTAAAATAGATGAAAGTGAGATTGTGTTTACTGGAATAAGCCAGGAGCTGAAGGACAAATACAGTGCGATTCTCATTTATCTGTGGAATCTAAACAGTGGGTCTCATAGCAGGTCAACACAAGACAGAGGGTGATAGACACTGGAAAGTGGAATTGGATGGAGGGACAGAAAGCAGCTCACTAATGACATGAGCACACAGAGGAGGAACTGGCTCTGATTTTCATTCTTGCTTTTTATTGGCCCAGATACATTGTACTGGGTTCCAGAAGGACATTTTCACACAAGAGTGTAACCACTTACCATTAGTCTCCTTTTTTCCTCAAGGCACTTTCCGTTCTAGCTTCATGTCATACATGCATTCACAATATATAGAGCTGTAAGTGAGAGACGATGTGGGGCAGTGGACCGTGAGAGGAAGCCTGGTTCTTGGTTGAGCTAAAGGTTAAATCCCCGGAGACTCTGAAGGGACTGTAGGAGCTTCGCCTGCTCCTGGCGAACATAGTGCTGGTAGGAAACGGAACAGCTCTTCAACTGTAGAAGTCAGTGTGAAACTTGGTACAAGCCACAGACAGATCTACCATATCACCAACTGTTCAACTCCTGAATGTTTACCAAAGGTTTCAACGTCATCACATCACACAGATGCCTGCACAGCAATACTCACATTAATATTCACAAGAGTTAAGCAGTGGAAACAACTTAGGTATACAGCAAAAAAAGGAATGGATAAATACAATCTGGTATAGGTGCAGGTTAGAATGACATATGTCATTTGTCAGGAAACGGATGTAACTCAAGTCCATTAAGCAAATAAGTCAGACTCAGAAATACAAATATTAGATGTTTTCTTGTTGGGTTGTGGATCCCAGGTCTACTCCGTCACAGGGCACCGCCTCTTGGGGAGGCAGAACTTGGGGAGTTTATCCCATGCCACCCTGGAACAGGGTGGTGCTGTGCTATAAGAAAGCAGCAGGCACCTATCTGGGGATAGAAAAGCAGTCTGAGGAGTGGGAAAGCAGAGCTGGTTTGGGGGTCCCCGGGCCCTTCGACAAGGCCAGGACCTTGGGGTTCTCAGGCTTTTGGACATCCAGGTGCACCGGGATAAGAGCAGAGAAATAACTCAGAGGGCCATTGGCTGTGTCTAGCAGGGGAGGGGGATGTGGTGGGGGAGCTCTGGCTCCTCCCAGTGGAGAGAGTCCTTGGCTTGATGGGTGGCAAGCTTGGTGGCAGTTGTGTCTGGGAGTGCACAGAGGTCTTCTATAGGAGACTAGACTGTGACTCTGTAGGTGAAAGCCTCCATTGTGCTCCGCTGTGGATCAAGATGAAAACAGTCTGTGGTTTTGAGCCATTAATTGTCATGATAGAAAACGGATGTGTAAAACCATACCCCACTTCTCAGGGTGAGCTTGAGATTGAATAGTTTTTGCAGGGCCTCTAGGTACCTCATTAGCATGGAGATCTCTGTTTTGAGACTATGTGACCTGTAGTCTTTTCCTACTGTCTTGGTCTGAGATGTTAGGGATGCCTCATCTACATGTGGAAGGACTTGGGGAATTGCCCTTATGTGACTGATGGCCACAAATCTATGGGGGCAAGACGGGGGGGGGGGCAGGAGGTGCTGCGACTACCAGCAGTATGTTTCCTTTTCTATGCATCTTATCGAATGTTGGTTGTTTTCTTAATGCTTGCTCTTCTAATTGGTGTGAGTAGCAGTCTCAGTGTCATTTAATTTGTACTTTTCTGAACCCTAGCTCTGGTTTTCTATAGCCTAGTAGGTAGCTGTTGTTTATTGAATGGTATGGCATATTTTGAAATTACTACACATTTCCCAACACATGAATATGACTAATGTCTGAAGAGATAGAAATGTTTATAGCCTTGATTTCATTTGTATGAGCTTCTTGCACACATCATATTTTAAAATGTGGCTTTGAAAGATTGATATGCTATTTCTCAATAATAATTTTGTTAATTTGAACTTAAATTTGCTTTGCAAAGAAAATACATAGACTGAACTAAAGCATATTCAATCCATTCACTCATACATTCATTCATTCAACAGGGCCAGGTTAGATGCTGGTGATATAATTCTAAACAGAAATATTCTTCATTTTCACAAAAATTAGAGTTCAGAAATGAAAAAACAAAACTTCTCAAATCCCCTACATAATTTATAAAGACTATAAATAAATATTATTTATAAATAGTGAGATTGCCTAACAAAAAGTTTGTGAGAAAAATATCCGTAGGCTTAGACATATAAGTAAGATTGAGGCCATGCTACGGAAACTGAAGTTTTTTATACCTATTTTAATGCATGTATGTAAACAAGATATATTCTAGGTAAAGATCTACTATTTATCTCATCATTTCTGTTTGTTCTAATACTTTAAAACTATAAAACTGCTGAATAGGGACTTTTTTTAACAGAAGCAGCAGAAAGAAAGAAATCTATCTGAAGGACCCAGCCTAAGATTACAAACTCTATTTTGTATCCAGATTCCATCTTATGTTGAATTTGTCCTCAGGCTAAACTCAGGAACTGAAAAAAAAAAAAAAAAAAAACAACAACCCCACAACTTGTTGAGGAACCACGACACCCTCTAGAAACAGCCACAACTTTCCTAATAATGACTACTTAGCACTTAGTGACAGCCAATTGGCTCCTTAGGAGGAAAATACCTAATGTTCTGGAGTTTCAAAGTAGATTGCTCAAGTTAGCCACAATTGTCCATAACAAGCTGAAATCATTGCTAGCCAATAAAAATGTGCCAAGATGTAATTTCTTAAGTGTTAACTAATCATGTAGCTGCCAAGCTGGAAATCATCTCACTCTTCTGAAAACAGAATAAACAGACAAGATTTTACTAGCTGGGACCATCCACACCCATCCACTGTGATGGAGAGGTTGGATGGTCTGAACTCAAGCTTGAACTCTGCTTTTGCATGTGAGTTGAACTAAGTGGTCTCTGGTGGCCTTTGGGGACCCCGTAATCTAGCATAACACTATCCAAGAGTTTTTAATTTTAACTTTTTATTGCATTTATGTTTTGTGTGTGTGTGTGTGCATTTATCTTTTTCCTTATTTCTGTGATTTGAACAGGGTCATATGTATAGCATGACATCCTTGTTTAGGTTAGAGGACAACTTTTTGGAATCCTTTTCTCCTATCATGAGGTTCTCTGAAGACTACATGTCAGATGTGGTGGTGGGCATCTTGACCTTCTGATCCATCTTGTTAGCCCCAGTCTCATTCTTTTAAAAGCAAAAATCTCAACAAACTAGGTGTTCATATAAATGTAAAAAGAATTTGTTTGTATATACAGAATATTGGCTAGAATATTGACAGAATATTGTGGTACCTTTAATTCCAGTACTACGGAGATAGATACAAGAGAATCATTAGTTAAAGGCCAGCTTATGCTATGTATTGTAGAATATTGTATAATACCATGTTATACTATTCTGTACTATAATATAGCAAAATATCATCTCAAAAAAATAATAATGGAATGATAACACTAGAGATATAGTAAATCATGTGAATTTAAAAATATGCTTTTTTGTTTTGTTCTTAGAATTTATCTCTTGACCTTTGCCACATCCTACTCTGTCCCTCTTCCTCCTTCTCTGTATGATCTTTCAGCCACATTAACTTGACCTTTGTTAACTGGCATTTATCCTCCTGTTCCCATCACCTCCCAAAACTCCCATGTTGCAACATTTCCTTTCACTCACTCATGGGTTTAAATAAAAGAGTACTAATTTTAGCTTTAGAATTCAGTCTGGGTTTTGTTTTTGATTCTTTGTTTTTAGAATAAGCTAAAGTAAAAGCACAGAGAAAAGGAAGAAAAATTCTGCTACTGACAGGGTAACAAGTTGGTGCCACACCTCATGTTTCTGCTCCCAGTCACCACTAAAGAAACATTCCAAGCTGTTGCAGTGACCAGAACTTAGAAATGACAAGTATTTAGCTGTCATGGCTGTCCACTTTGTTGACTTTCTTAATAATTAGAAAATTGTTAGATGGGAGAACATCTCAGATCACGTTCTGGTCCACAGGAAATGGCCCCATTGTTTTTCATTAGCAGATTAAGAATGTTTGTAGTCATTCTCATAATGCTGTAACCATTTTCCACCAATAATATATGTATATACAGAAGCCAATGTATATAGAAGTTGATATTTGATGCAACACTACCACAATTATATATTTTGTGTAGATTTCACGGTTGAGGGGAATTTGTTTTTCATATTTGTCCAGTTTTATCTGAGTAAGTGCTAAGCCAGATCTGTTACAGCAATCTGGATATTGTTCTCTACTGGGACTTCCCAGATCCACTCACATACAGGCTCACTTTTCTCAGATGGCTGACAGGAATCTGTCACTGCACCTTGAGTAACACAGATGTTTTGTATTTGCCTCATCCTGGAAAGAGCAGCAGATTAGCTGAGACTTGAATCAAAGTTATCTCATCCACTTTGTATCTTATTAGTATCCCTGTTCCTTGGAATGTTGAGAGGGTCTGGGATCTGGATGGATATTCAGACACCATTTCACCCGGTCTTCTTTATATAATGCTATACATGTAAACTTTAGTACAAAGCAATTTGAATGGCAGCACCTTAATTGCAAACTATCAGATCATCACCTGTAGCAAGTGGACAAGAATCTAAAGGATTTCAGATCAATATCATATGCTCCTTCAAGACAGCCCCATTCATATAGCCAGTCCTGCTGTGGAAATCTGGCATGGCCTTGGTGGGGACAGAATGACAGGATTCCTGCCCCTGGGACAGGGCTAGCAGGTGCCAGCCTCCACAAGTGTGGCTGCTGGGGGCATAAGACTTATTTGTACAATAATGTACATATTTTCACATTCCTCCTCCAAGGAATGTCCTCCCTGTTAATGTTAATGACTTCATGATAATCAGAGACAGCATGAGTTCAGGAGGGGTGGCTAATGTCTAAGCAAAAGGGTGGGCTCTGGGACCTTCAGGACAGTCTTTAAGGCTATAGAAAGAACTCTAAAATCATGAGTTCAAAAATATACAATTTCTCAACTATGCAAAGGATAAGGATGTAATATGAATTATATGAGGAACTTCATGAATCTAAAGGAGTAGAGGCAGTTATACCAAGAGCTAATTTGTCAGAAAGATACTAGGAAGGAGACAAAGAGATTTATGGAGTGGTGATTGCAGGAGATCCCATTCAGCTAAGTTTTCATTTGTTTGCTTGTTTGTTTGTTTGTTTGTTTATTCTTACAAAGGCAGACAGATTCCTGAATGCAGGGTCGGCCTGGAACAGAGCAAGGTTAGGCATTGGTTTGGTAGAAATGGTGATTTCAGGATTGGGTCCCATAAAGCTAGTTTAGCATCTAAACTAGTTTTAGCTAGTTTAACAGAGGCAGGCAGATCTCTTAATTGTTTTGCCGTGTTAAAAGAAAATGGATGCTTGCTGTCTTTTAAGAACTAAGAGGAATGGGTCCTGGTATGCTGATTCATAGGATAATCAAAAGGGAACCTGGAATAAATAAATGGAAAGATATGTAAATAAAATGCTGGGCTTTTGGTATGTATGAAATGAGCAAGCAAACCAAGGTAGCAGTTCTTTAGAATTTTCTCTAGCTAGAGCTGAGCTGTCTGAAGATCTGGAGAGCAAAAACAGCTCTTCAAGAATTTTTCTCTAATAAGATTTCTGATTTTTGTCCGAAAATCCGTGGAGAATGAACACAAATCTTTTAGAATTTTTTGTCTTTTTTATTTCGATTGGAAAATCCAAGAATTACTTTTAGAATTTTTCTATCAGAATTTCTGACCCAGTCGAAAGATCCAGAATTAAAAAAAAAAAAAAGCAAAAAAAAACAACCAAACAAAAAAAACCAGCTTTTCTGCCTTTGGTCAGAAAATCCATGAGCTATTAAGAGAGCTTTTAGAATTTTTACCAACAAAGAGAGCTGTCTCCAGCAGAAAGCTACCTGTCTCAACCAGGGAGTTTTTAGAAAGCAAGAAAAGGCTGTCTAGAACAGGGCAGAAACACACACACACACACACACACACACACACACACACACACACAGAGAGAGAGAGAGAGAGAGAGAGAGAGAGAGAGAGAGAGAGAGAGAGAGAGACAGAGAGAGAGAGAGAGACAGAGAGAGAGACAGAGAGAGAGACAGAGAGAGACAGAGAGAGACAGAGAGAGACAGAGAGACAGAGAGAGAGAACATGTACTCTGGAATGTTATTTCAGCAGAACATAGGCTGCGAGCTTGTAACACATGATTTGACTTCAGGTCATTTGATTTTGCTGCTCCCAAACACCCTTTCTCTCAGGAACCCTTCTCCAAGCTAAGGCTGGTTCATGGCAGAAGTAATTAGACATATTATCCATGTGACCAGTATGCACCAGGTTCTTTGAATTAGACTCTGTATAGGAATATTTGATACTTCTGTGCAAACATGTGTATCAGCTTGGTATGTTTTGGCAAATACGATTCAATATGTTTGCTTTAGTCTTATTGTTGTTGTGATAAAACACTCTGACCAAAGCAACTTTGAAGGAGAAAGGATTTACTTAGCTCAGACTTCCAGGTTACAGTCTGTCACTGGAAGGAAATCAAAGCAGATAGTCACATTTCCAGCCAAGAACCAAGTCAGTGTAATGGATGCCTGCTTGTTAGTGTGTGGTCTGCTCCCTACAATTTAGCTGTCTAGGACTCCTTCCCAAGGAATGCTGCTGCCTTCATTGAGCTGGGTCTTCCCATACCAATTATCATATTCAAAACAATCTCCCAGAAACAAACCAACCTGATTTGAAAGGTCCTTCATTGGAAGAATATCTTCCCTGCTGGCTCTACATTGTGTCAAATTGACAAGTCAAGCTGACATTGACAAAAGACCCATCACCCATCATTTGCTTTGAGCTCTACAGACAGAGCTGTTACTTCAAGGCTGAGCCTGTCTTGATCTCCAGGCAACAGCTGATGGCTAGGATTTTAGTTGTGACGAGATGACCAGTAACATTCAAGGTGGTGACTATTCCAACATTTTGAGTTCCTGAGCACCTAGTGATGAACAGATAGATGCTTTGCCAGTGCACAGTGAACATGGCACATGAACAAGAAGCACAACCCATTTCGATTGAAGCCATTGAGATTTGTCAGTTATTAGGCCCTGCATGAATTTAGCCCTTTCAAGCTAATAGAAGTTATCATGAACATGGAGGAGAACAAATAAGTAGGTAGAAAACAGACAACACCAAATCAATTATCTGTATCCCTTGCACACTCATATGCATCTTGAATACTAACGAGCTAGGCATTTTTTTTTTTTGCCATCTTTTCAAAGAGCAAGCTGTTCACTATCATTGATGAATTTAAAGCCATATTGCTTTCATTATGACATTTACCATTTTTCTAGCTAACTGGCAGATGATGGACATGCATGTTACTATGACTTAATTTCCCGTTTTAATATTCTAAGAATGAAACAACTTTGATGAGGCAGGCTACTCCCTACTGTGCCCAGGCCCTTCTGGAATAATTTCTGTCTCTTGTCCTTTCTTGTCTGTCTTTTTCATCAAGAAAAAAAAAAAAACATCCTACAAAACAGAATTCAGGCTTCAGTCGTTAGATGTTCTTTGCCTGAATATAAGAGAGAGTAGTTAAATTGCTGTCATCAATGGCTCAGTGAATCCAATGCATTCTGAAAATCTTGCAAATCTCCATAATATACTATCCCAACTGTGGTCAGTATGTCTAAGGGTACATGTGTACAAAGTAGTCCCCCTTGATCACAGAGGATTCCCACTGAGGCCCTCACTGTGACCCATATACAGTAGTGAACTCTATGTGTATTCTGCTGTTTAGTTCGTTCAAATGGTAGACCTTAGCAACCTGAGTATACACTTTTTTTTCCAGTTTAGAACTTTTATTTCCTCTTAAGGAAAGGTCTTCACTGCTTCTCTTTGAAATAGTTGAACTCCCCTTTTCAGAATGACTAAATCATTGTCCCATTTTTAAGTAAAATAATTGTCAGTGGAATGAAGATTGCAATATACCAAAAATATGAAATTAAAGATGACTGCTAAGTAATGAATTGATGGGGAGTTTTACAACATGACTACAGTAGGAAAAAGAAAGAATTCATGTTCTCGACAGGATGGAACAAGACTATAAGTTATAATGCGGCAGAGCATATTGGGTAACTTAAAATATGAAATTACATATTTTTAGATTTTTCTCATTTAATATTTTCTAAATTATGACAAGTGAACCTTGAAACCTTGGGAGCTACAGAATACTTTTTAAGTCTTTCCCCCTGTTAGTTTGTAAGACAAATGGGATTGCACTTCATTATATTATAGAAGGTATTTATATACTGTAAATCTCTGATTGTTTTAATACTTCTGAGGAGAATCAAGGGTTGCAACAACAAACAACAATCAAGAAATATGTTCCAAATAAAAATATATAAACAATAAGAATTTAGAAAATTAAAATAATTCTAAAGGTTTATCTCCTTTTTGTATTCAGAGTGTTAATCTAAATCAATAATAAATAAGGTAAACACTGATTGGTTCTTCAATATAAAACCTTGAGGATGTATTTTCTACCTTTGGAGAACTAGAACAACATGGAACATGGAACATGGTTTAGGGAAATGTCAGTTCACTGATTAGTTGTGTGTGCGTGTGTGTGTGTGTGTGTGTGTGTGTGTGTGTGTGTATGGATTTATTTTGTTTTTTTGTCAGTTTGATACAGCTAGCTAGAGTCATCTGGCTAACCTTTGTTAAGAAAACCTTTGTTAAGAAAATATCTCCATCAGATTGGCTGATAAGCAAGGGTGGGGGCCTTTTTTGAACTAATGACTAACATGGAAAGGCTCAGCCAGCTGCGGCTGGTGCTTTACCTGGATAAGTAGTCCTGAGGAGTATAGGAAAGAAAGCTGAGGCTGAGCAAGCCATGGGGAACAAACCAGTAAACAGAATTTCTCTGGAGTCTTTGTTTCAGTTCCTTCCTCTAGATTCCTGATAAAAATTCCTTCCTTAATTTTGCTCCATGTTGTAAATTCTTAGATGAAATAAGCCCCTTGATCCACAATTTGCTTTTGGTCAGTTTTATCACATCAATAGGACGAAAACTTATGCAGACACAAAGGTATCTAACACAAAATAAGATCCTTTAACAGCATGTGTAAAAGTATAAAAGTAAAATAACAATAACTATGAACAGAGATATTTGAAAGTTTACAATATCTAAATGTATTTGTTTCATCCCCCAAGTCATCATGATGTCTTTCAAATAACATTTACAAACCAACCATAATAACAGTTACAAAAGATGATTATTCACAAGCAAAACTAAAGCTGGTTGAAATCTGCCACAGATAATTTAACATAACCGCACACTTTATGATTTGATCAACCAGCACCTTGAAGTAATCATCTTTGGCCTGGTATTTACAACGTTGAGATATATTTGAATCATTGTCTTTTCGGGGGTAAGGGGGATAATTGATTGAATCGAAGGTTTCTAAATATCTGACAACATTTTTTTACAAAGAAAATATACTTTAAAAAGAAAATTATTTCAGCTACGTATCTACTGATCAATATTTCCCAAATTTCTACACTGTGAATTGGACCAACTGGTATTTGAGCCAGCAGGAGTCAAATCCTCAGGGATCCAGCTGTGTTGATTGTAAAGAGCCAATGACTTCAGATTGCTGGCTCATTAGTATAGACACAGGTAAATTACCCTGCTCAAAAATAAGAACAAGGGCCTTGCTAACATACGCATGCAAATTAAAGGTACACTCCAGGCAAAGCAACTGATCTCATCTTGATGAGATGTTACTAAACCACTTCTGTGGTTGCTAGAGGAACATTCATTCTAGTGCCAGGACAAGGGTTCCTGTGACTTGGCTCTGCAGAGACATTCTTTGCAAGCATGTAGACTCCAAGAGGCTGAATTTGCTTTGAACTAGTAACACTGAGATTTGATAAAGAAGAAAAACTGTCTTACAAGACTTAAGCAATTAAATGAAGAAAAACTGAATGTGACCTTGGATCCAAAGGTCATGCAAGGGTTTTGAGAGGAGAAAATGGGAAAGGATTGTGGTTGGAAAGAACATTTGAACATGACAGCCAGAGAGATGTGGTAGTGTTCACTTATCCTGCCTTTGCACAGTAGAGGCTGAGGATGTGAGAACTCAAGGTTAGGGCCAGCCCAGCCTGGCTGCATAGGACAACTCTGTTCCAACAAAACCAAATAAATAATTAAAAACAGTAGTATGACATTTCAGCATTTTGAAAATATTTTCTGCTTGAAGAAATGTTCATGAGGTTCTGACCCTAATGCTAGACTCAGTTGTATATTTTTCTTGTGCCAATTAAATGTTAAGAAAGAGACCTTACTAAGTTAGTTTAGTGAGAATCATGCACTCTGTATTTGGTGCTCCTCAACATCTGATCTGGCTGTTTATTCTCCAGTATCAGCCATATAAGTTTAGATTATGCTCATTGAACAGAAATTCTAGTAGGTTAGCTTAGTGAGAAATGCTTACATATATATATATATACATATATATATATATATATGTATATATATAAATATATGTATATATATATATATATATATATATGTGTGTGTGTGTGTGTGTGTGTGTGTGTGTGTGTAT
>NW_021604591.1:5874849-5890596 GCF_004785775.1 Grammomys surdaster
TGTGTGTGTGTGTCTGTGTATGTCTGTGTGTGTATGTGTGTGTGTGTGTGTGTGTGTGTACAGTCATGTTATAGCTGTCTTTGGCTACTTTGTGGGCTCTTCTTTCTTCTGCCCTTCTCCATTCCTTTTCTTTGACCCTTTCAATCCCCTAACACCAGATAGTAGAGAAAAAAGGGTAGAGGAGAAGGGAAAACGATCCCTGAATAAAGTCAGGGAAAAGGGGCAACTTCATCATTTGACACTTACTGCTGATTAGGGACATCACGTATTTTGGGACAAGTTTGATCTTTGCTGGTCAGGATATCTATTTTCTTCTTGTTGCTTCTTCTTTGAGCATGACTACATGACAAATTGTGAGCACCACCACCACCAACAACCAATAACCAACCAACAATCCACACCACCTCTGTGGGCCCTAGCCTCTAAAAAGTCCCCAGAATTTAAAACATCACACAACTGCAGAAACCATCTGCAGCTGTCAAAATCATGCCCTTTCTAGATCACAAGCCAAATCATAGTCAGCTGCTACGGATAATATGAAGCAGACCCATATCCCACACTTGGCATTAAAAACACATTCTTACAATATTTCTATGCTTTTTTAAGAAACTAAAACCCCAAATTGCCAAAATTGTAACAGTAGCATATTCACAAGCTCATATCTCTATGCTTATGTGCAGTGGTGTGTGTGTGTATGTGTGTGTGTGTGTGTGTGTGTGTTAATAAGTGCATGCATATTCATACAGATCATAAATCAACCTTATGTGTTATTCTGCAGATGCTGTTGGTTCATTCTGGGGAGTTGGGGTGGGAAGGGGTAGAGAAGGCCTCTTGATAGAACCTAGATCAAGATGAGTTTTCCTGCAAGCTCAGAGACCTGCCTGTCTTTACCTCCATAGCATTAGGATTACAAGCGTGTACCGCCCACTACAGGGCTTCTGTTGTGGTTGTTTAGGAGTGCTAGGGATTGAACTCAGAGTCCTCATGCTCGCCTGGCAAGCATTTAGTAAAATGCTGACTAGGTCATCTCAATTGCTTCCCAATGCCGTGGTTTTGGCGTTCTGCTTTAGTTTTCTATATCTAGGTCCCGTCCTTGCTCCTCAGTCATAAATTACTACTTGATGTTGCATTCAGAGTTATGCCCAGTCTCTCTCCCAACTTGTAAAACTCAGTGGCTTAGAACCACATTCTAATTACTAGCAGTATGAGCTATGCACGGGTCCATGCATTTGTAGCCTTTTCTCTTCAAGTTAATCAGAGCCAGGCACTCTCTTCCCACTGTATGTATAGGAAAGAAAGAAGGGAGTACTCCCATTTCTTTTCGTTGCCCCAAAGTGTAGTGAACACTTTGCTCCTAATCAGCTTCAGAGTGATACGAACTCAACCTTGAGACTTAGATCTAAATTTCAATGGTTCTGAGAAGGTGGCTAGCTACCCAGTGTTCCAAATGAAGGAATTGTCATCTGTGGAGGCATAAGACAGCCCCTACTTTGAAGAATATATGAGAAGTTGGATGTTGCCCAAAGCTTATTCACCCATGTGCTTGCAAGTACTTGATTTAGCTTTGGTCATCAATTGGGCTTTTGGTATGGAGCTATAATTTTTCAAGTCTCTACAGAGAGTTAGGACTGCATATGCCCATATGATAGGTTTTTAAGAATAGTTTTGGATTGATTCAGCAAAACTGCAATTTTGCAAAGAGAAGATTCTTAGGACCTTGCACATGCTCATTCACTTGCTTTACTCACCAGACTACCACCACCACCACCACCACCGCTACCACCACCACCACCACCACCATAACAACAACAACAGCAACAACAAAACTAAGTTATGATTTAACAGATGTAAATTTACTCATAAATAATGGAGCAGGGTACTGAAGAAAATCACCCCTTTAAAGGGAAAAAATAACTCAGGAAGTTATTGATTCCTTAATAACCATTAGAGACATGTCCATTATCTAGTACTTCTGCCATAGAAATGTGTAAGATATGTCAAATTTTATGGGCATAAACAGAGAAGCAAATATATATTTGAAGTGTTTGATATATTTGAAGGTGATGGATATTAACATGGATACCACCTGACATATATTCAAAGGCATGAAAGGGGTTAGTTAACACACAAATCGAGACATTCTCAAGACTAATAGTCAGGATCCTATACTCCCAAATATGGTAATGGGAGATCAGAACTTATGGAAGCTAGCTAGGTGGTAGTGCTGGGACAAGTCAAGACTGTAAGTAGGTAAGGAAAGCACTATAGGAAGGAGGCTTCAGGATTCCCTCTCAGTCTGCTGGAGTGTGGGACTGCAGGGGAAAGCATCAATTCGGGCTGAGAAGTGGTCTCCAGTCACAATAGAATGTACTTAGACCCTGGTTCAACGCATCTCTGCCACAGCAGAACATGATTCTTTCAGTCTCTATCTAAGTAACATAATGTATCCTAACTGGAGCTAAAATGTTTGTCTTCAAATGTTGTTTTTGGATGCTAGATATACATATTACAGGGGAAGAATATTCAATATAAATATTGTTGTAGAGAAATGGCTCAGAGGGTAAGAGTGCTGGCTGCTCTTCCAGAGGTCCTGAGTTTAATTCCCAGCAACCACATGGAGGCTCATAATCATCTATAATGAGAAAAAATATTATGGTAGAAATGAACAGCGGACAGAAACTACTGTATATACTGTATAATACTTTCAATTTTTTTGTGCTCTTAACTTTCATAGAAATTTTCATAAAAAGACCTTTACCATTGTTTGAATACTATAGTAAAGTTACTCTTATTTGGTTTCCAAAACTCTGGCTCATCTTCTCCATATACACTGTCTGCTGAATCTAAAGTATGTTTATTTCAGCCTTGACAGTCATCGATGACCCCTGTTTGGTGGTATTGTATATTCTGTATTCCTAATGTTCATGTCTAAATTATTTGGAACAGTTGCCCACGGATGGTACAGTTTATAGTCTAAGTGAATCTCCAGCTTCAGATTGTACTAGATCCCTTACTCACTGCAGTCTCACTTCTTGAGTAATTCATGTTTTTTCTTAGCTCTGGCCTGATTGTTACTCTTAGTGACCTTCTGCTTCTCCTTACCTCCATTCTCTTGGTCCTTCCCCATGGTCATACCTGTGGTATAAAACACAATTGCTGACCTCCTTATCTGCAAAATTCTCCTGGTATAGTGTAAGCCCTAATAGAACAAAAGCGGGTGTACTATTAGTCACTGAATAACGATGCTTAGCTGAAATCTTATACCCTAAACAATATGTCCTGTTTCTTTGACTTTTGTATATAGGAAAATAAACTTGTTGCACTTCTGCTGATATAGTAATTTCTGTATTTGAAAAGAAATGCTATTCGTTCTACTTGAATCTCCCTTTCATTAAAAATTCAGTTATTCACCTCATAATATTCACAATTACTAGCATTTGAATGTTCTTTCCATACTAAAATTTCAAGGTGTAGATTAAATAACCATCAATGTTATTTAGTGAGCCCCACCAGCTTCATTCAAAACCTGCCTAGCTGGTGTAGTAGTGGCACAAATGTCATGGTACTAACCAATCATTTTTCTATTCCAGTTAGGGGTCATTCCACAAGATAAAAACCATGCCTCTTTCTACATTCAGGGTCAAAAACCTGTGGCTATTCAGATGGACCACAAAAAATAACCTACTTCTATATTTCTGCTCATCCATCAAAGTATTAAGTTGGATTCTAATGACTTAGTGCATACCTCAAACATCATCAGAGCAGCATTGTTTTCATAGTAGATGAGATTAACGCTGAGAACCACGACTGATTAAGGTACAGAGAAAAAAAGTAACTGTATACTGCTTTGCTATAAATCAGACATCTATAACATACCCTTGCATCCCAAGGCTCAGGAATCTATGTGGTAGAAGAAATAGAAATATTAGAAGAGTCAAAGGAAATGAAAAGTTTTATGTACATACCAGTATAGTGGGATATATAAACTCACAGTTGTTGTGTCAGTATGCACAAGACCTGTGCAGCCCAAGTCTACTATAGCATGGAGGGGGAAAGGCATGCACAAAGTCCTTCACCTGCTGAGGAACTACTACTAATTAAGATCTTTCAGAAAAGGGAGAGTGATTTTTCTTTAACAGTATGGCCCCTAGTAAGTCCACACTCCAGTGGATGGCTACACATCTGTGTACAGGCAGCACTAATGGGACTCCATGGATTCAGAAAATAAATAAGGGCACAAACTTATATTGTGTAGAGTGTGGAGTAAATCTGGGAAGATGTAATGATCAAAATACAATGTTTCAAATTCTCAAACTTTAACAAAATGTTCTTTAAAAAGAATGTCTCCATTTTGATGCAAAAAAAAATAGGAAATGAGTTGTGTAGTACACTGTGGTTAGAGATTTAAATACTTAGTTCAGATGAAAAATTAAATACCTAATTTAGAACTGAATGTTCTCAGAAAGTTCCACTGGTGGCTCTAGTATCTGTGCCCACACTAATGGTCCTATTTCTCTTCCCTAGGTGAGCCCATTAACAGATATAGAATGTGTTCTCAAATGTTCCCTGTGGAAAACAACCTCCACAGCTTCTCCATAGCTTTTATTTTGGAGAGGCACATTTCAAAAATCTAATGAAATTGGGAGGTACTGAATTAAACTAGGTTACTTGCTACAAGACCTTTTAATATATTAATGTAGCCGGGATATCTACATGGAGTAGTAAAATGTAACCATTCCTTAGAGTTACTTGACCTTGTATCCCTTTTGGTATAAGCCACAGTGTGAGATTTGTGCAAAATCAGCTTGGAACATGATCTTGTTCTCAATATCACAAGTCTTTTAAAAAATTAAAATTCTTTTCAAAATGTAGCTAATTTATATCCAGTATGGCCTTATAAAGAAATACTTTAGTATCACATACAATAAAGCCAGAACATAAACAGTGTAATTTTCCTTATAAATACATTCAGGTTATCTCAGAATTCCAAGAGAAATGTCTTCATTTCAAGCAATCTCTTCTACAATATATTTCTATTATATTTCTGTTTTGAACTCATATGGATTGATCACATGTAGAGATTCTTAACCTTCCTTATCCTGTCACTCTCTTAAATGTTTCCTCATCCTGTGGTCACTTCTCTAACTATAACATTATTTCATTGCTACTTCATAACTGTAGTTTTGCTACTGTGATGACTCCTAATATAAATAGTTGGTATACAGGACATCTGATATTCAGCCCCTGGAAAAGGTTGTTTGACTCCCCAAACTGGTCACAAACCACAGGTTAAAATCACTGTTCTAATAGGTACTGAAGCTGTTGCTTGCTTGTTTATCTGTTTTTGCTTTACTGCTTGCTATGGGGTTGAATTGTGTTTTAAAATCTCTGTATTGAAGTTTTTAACTCCAGTATAGTTTTATGTGGAGACAGGACCTCTAAGGAGGCAGTTAAGGTTAAATGATTTTCTGGGGGTGGGGAGATGTGAATCAACAGGATTACTGAGAGAAGACATGAGCTGTGTTTCTTCTTTTTGCCTTCCCAGTGGGGACTCTAAGAGATGGTACCTGTCAGCAACCAGGAGGAAAGCCAGCATCAGAAACCAGGCTGCAGAAACCTTGACCTTGGACTGCCTGGCAATGGCAAAATACATGTGTGTTTTTCAGGATTAAATATTTTGTTAGGGCAGTCAGAGCTGACTGGCACAATTGTCTGATTAATCTTTATCTCAGGGTTAGCTGAGGAGGATTTCACTTCACTATCTAAAATCAAATCAGAATCCCCCTAAAGGGATACAAGTGAACTCAAGAATTCTGATAATGTGAATATTTTTCTTCCCAGAGAATAGTCCTCATCTGACTCTTGGTTTAAAAATAATAATAATTTAAGAACCTATTTAATTTGCAGGGAATTCTGAGCTAGAGTCATGCTAATTTTATCCAGTTTATATCATTTTGAATGAAGTTAAAATGAGAAGGTTTAACTTCTTTTGTTTCTCTTTATTATGTTGCCGGGGTGGGCAGAGCTGGGTTGTGCACATACAGAGCTAAGACAAGTCCAGTTATTGTGACTCAGGTATTCTCCATCTTTTTGACTGAGACAAGTTTTTCACTGTCCCAGACTTACTAGTTTTACTAAGCTCATTGGGCATTGAGTCCCAGAGAACAAGAAGTCTTTACCTTCACAGACATGGGATTATTAAGACAGAATGAAATACCACATCTGGCTTTGGATATGGGTACTGCAGGATCCAACTCAGGTTTGAAAACCTGGAATGTTTGCCTTTCATTCTTGCCATGGTTTCTCTTTGACGGACTATAAAATAGAAGATGAAATATGCCCTTTCTTTCTCAAGCTTGTTTTGGTCAGGTTTAAATAATAGCAACAGAAAGCAAATTAGGATGGCTCCTAAAATCCTCTTTCACATCCACTCTTCAATTTTTGATAATACCAATGATCATGCTAAACTGGATAGGAAAAAACTTATGACTCCTTAGCCTTAGCAAAAAATTATAGGCAATTGAGACAGAGTGTGAGTGGGAGAGGTGGTATTCCCCAGGGAAAAACACACAATTGGTTGTACAGTGCCAAAATGTCAGCTCTGAAAACATATATACAAGTGACATTATATGGACAGAACAAATTATATTTATGAATATGCACATATATACATATACATAAATGTATGCAATAACAATTATTGGAAAATTAGGTTAAGAATTTAAAAAAAGACAGGGAAGAATATATGAGAAGTTTGGGAGGGAAGAAAGGATAGATAGAAATGCTGAAGTTAAACTATAACCTAAACAACAATTTAAAAATTGCCTTAGGCAGGAGGAGTCAAGGGAAGAATTTACTTTTCTCATGGCCCCTGACAACTGGCACCCCCATGTCCAGAAATGCTGGAGCAGCAAACTGTAATACCTAGTAGCACCAGAGCTAAGTGACTGGTTAGAATTTAGCACCTAAATGTTCTCCATACTCTCTTCTTGCATCTTTTGGTGATTTATAATCATTCTGAAATAGTTTGCATAGTTATAACCATGAGTCAATCTCATCCACAAAACTAGGGTTCCTATACAGGGAGATCTGTTTCCAATTCTTCATAGCAAGTTCTTGTCATTTTAATTATTCATCCTCACTTAGCCAAGATTGATTTGACATTTAATTTATTATTAGTTTAAAATACATGGAGTCTCTGATTTAAATAAGAAGGCCTGAATGAATTTCAGAAAACTGAGAACACTGTGTCACTTGCAAGTGAGAAGGCAGTTATCCACTAAAGTGTATACTTTTCTTTATGGCCAAAGGAAATTTATTCCTTAAATCAGCCTTTCCAGAATGAGTTGTACAGGAAATTAGTTCTTAGGGATTTAGTTAGAATGGAATTAAAGAAGACTACTGTACTAGAACAGATTTAGAAAATCCAGGGTTGAATAATATTCAATGTGTTTAAGTGAAATATTTCTGTTTTTTTCCAGTATTAAATTTTATAATGTTTATGTTTTGCTCTTTGTTTTTCATAAAATAACATTACTTATTGGTCCTAGATACATATTTTTAAAAACATTCCTAAGTGTACAGTTGCTATCATTTGTTTTAATTAGTCTTTATCTTTAAGATCCATTTAAAGTCACATAGTTAGAAAATATTAGTACAGACTTTGAGTTCCTGTACAGAGTTAGCTTCTTCAAAACAGTCTTAGGATTTGGTGTGGTTTTCTTAGACAGAGTGATTCTAGGACCTTATTCTAGACTCAGTAAGTCAGACATTTGGGCATAGAGAACACCAATCTCTTTAAACATTCTTCCAGGATGTGGTAACACTTGACAACCACTAAATTTGCATACTAGAAGAATAGAAACTCACACTTCATTGGCTCTCACTTAAAGATGAAAGAGAGTAGGAGGGAGATCTAGAGGAAGTGAAGATGGCTGTAGTATTTCCAATAAGAATAGCCCCATCAGGACACATATTTGAATGCTCAGTTACCAGGAAGTGGAACTTGAAAGGATTACAAGGATTAGGAGGTATGACCTTGTTTTAGAAGGTGTGTCATTTGTTAACTTTTAGGTTTTCAAAAACCCACACTAGGTCCAGTCTTTCTTAGGCTGCAGACCAGAATATAGCTCTCAGCTACTGTTGCTACACCATGCTCCCCCACTATGATAATAGTGGCATAACCCTTAAAACTGTAAACCAATCTCCAATTAAATCCTTTTTTTTTTTAATGAGTTGCCTTGGCCATGGTGTTTCATCACAGAAATAAAACAGTGACTAAGACAGTAACCAACAGGAAATTCTGGGGGTATGAGGAAAAGAATGTTATTGAGAATTCAGTAGAATTGGTTCAGTAAAAAAATATTGCAAGGTATAGGCAGGAATCAGGTGTATGAAAACATGATCAAGAGAAAATGGCATTCAGCTTTCAAGAAGCCCAGATTCTAGGCATGTATCAAACAGGAACTCAGAACTCCTAGAGAAATAAGAGATAGAAAACTTCGTTATAGAAAAGCTACGACACAAGATCGCTCCCTGTTGAAGAGAACTTTGTCTGATTTAAATGTTCATTTCAGTGATAGATAACCCGAATTTCAGAAATTTTTTTCTGCTTGTGCACCTTCGTATTAACAGTTAAACAACATGAGAGGTGCAAATGAGTCTTCAGGTTTAATTCAGTGTGTGTTCTGAAGCCACGTGACTTCAGAGTTAGACAGCTGGAGGAGTGAGACCTCGAGAAGACCTTCATAAGCTAGTGCCCTAAAAGTCTTAGCTTCACATGCTACACACTCCATTGTTAACACTGCTTGTACTATCCAGGGCTTAGACAGCAGAAGAAAGCTGATTATGATTGCCTTTCTCCAGCTTTAAAGGCTTGGAGATAATCTTATGTGTGGCCTCACTTAAATCCAACTTTCAGTTTTTTATTCCTCAGTGACATGTACAATGGCTTGTACAATGTTATACAGTCTGCTTGTTATGGTTACAGATATCTTCTTGGAAGTGTGATTCTGACAGTACATTCTATGTTTGTCTGGGCCAGCTAAGCTTACATTCATCACAGCATCATATCCCAACATTCCTTCCTGGATGTCTGTCTGTGATATGTATTTGTTGTTGTGGCTGCTGCTGCTGCTATTGCTGTCGCTGATTTTGTTACACCATTGAGTAATAAATTATGAAGTTGCTAATGAAAATTTAGTTGTTCATTTATTTATATACTTATGGGCTGTTTGTAAAATGTAAAGATTTAAGGTTGGAGTACTTTATATTTAGCATTTTTGCAGTTTCATGAAATCTACTATTTTGTAGTAATTTAGACCTGACATTTTCTCTACTCAGAAATAGATGAAAATGTAGCATGAGACCAAAGAGAGATATTTGTAAGGGCATCTTCCTAAGACGTCCATCCACTGTCCTCACTGCTTCATCATCGAATAAAATTCCTGAGAATATTATAACTATATATATGCTTTACTTTAGAAAATGCTTGGCTTTTCTCCAGTATCCTGTGAGTAAAAGTTATTATTTATGTCTTCAGTCTCTGAAGGTCATATGTGAATTATTGTTACAGAACTTCAAAAGGATGAGAAGGCAAAGCATAGTTATAGTCGTTAAATCTTTAACCTCAGAAACTTACTTACTGCTTGGTGCAGTAAGTGAAAGAGACTCAGTGTTACTATGCATATTCATGAAGAGAGAGAATCACGTTTTGGAGACTGACTGTTCCAAGCTGTACTGTGTTTTGTTCATAATTGCTCCTAGGCCTGGTTTTAATTCCCTTGCTTTGTGAGTATTTCATAAAAATCCTCATCTTTTAAAAGAGAGCCTGTAGACCTTTCTGCTTTTCAATAAACAACCTAGCATGAAATGAGATCTCTAGTAAGAAGAGTTTTGAACAAGAGTAGACTTTCTTTGGTAGAACTCCCTAACCTTTCTATATGAACACTAAGTAGAACCAACATAGTTCTTGGCATCTAAAAGACAGGAGAATTGTCTATGTTTCCTGGGTTTGCTCTTCAGCATCATATCACTCTTCCAAGTAGAAGAATGTGCAGCTCTCTTGAACATCCAGTCTGCATAGCTAAACATTACAATGAACCAGGAATTTGAGCCACATCTGCAAGTTTACTCTGCTCAGGAGAAATCTAGATGACACTGTAGGTTGAATGGCTTCCAGCATACAGATGATTGATTTTTTTTTCTTTTTTGCTTACAAGATAAATAATACAATGTTAGATTTTCAAGCTCTCTGATGAAATATCACTATTTTTTTTTAAAGATCTCTTTTCCTTTGAAAACGTATTCTGTCCATTATGTAATACCAGGGCCTGAAGTTTGCATTTCAGGACTTCTCCAGGACTATTCAAGTGAAATTGCTTTCTGATGTTTTCTTGTTTACCTGCTCTAACCTTCAACACATTTGCAAAACTCAAAGCAAACTTACTCTGTCACATGCAAATGATATGCAAATTAAGAAGCTCTTTGGAAATTTTCATGTATAGAAGCTCTATGATATTTTCACAATGCTGTCTGTTTCCATAACAGTTCACTTCACTGGTTATGTTTGACTTTAGGCAATGTTTGGCCAAGTACAGTAATTTTAAATAATGGAAAAAAATCTATTTTTTATGGTTTTTGTTGTAAGACACACAGTTAAGCTAATCAAAGCCAACACTGATCAAGATTTTTTTATATGAAAATCAGTTGTAACGAATGGTGTGCCAGGTGGGAAGACAGAGAAGAGGGAATCAATGTTTGAGAAAAATACTCCATCCTTAGAAAGACACCCATCCATACAAAAAAATAAGAAAAATCATTTTAATTCAGGAAGATGCGCTTCAAATTTATTGGTCACATTCTAAAACCAACATCATAACAGAAAAGAATTATGCTTAATTTTTAAACCCGTGACCAACTCTTTCTATATTCATGGTTGAGAAAATATATATCAGTTAAATGACAAATATTAACAGAAAACTAAAAAGAATTTGGCAATAATGGCACTTTTCAATGTGAAGATATAAGTTGTCTTGGCTGAATTTTCTTGTAACACGAAAATTGCCATTTTTTTCATTTAAAGTAGAGGGTAACTTCAATTCTATTTCAGAACAATATTCAGATACAATGATGTATCTGAAAGAAAATCCATGAAAAGAAAATCCATGCTCAGTACCCTAATTTGCTTTTGATGCCTTGGGTTGTAATTATCTCTAACTTTGATATAGTGCTTTTTAATTTACAAAGCTCATTGACTGTTAGTTTCAGAGTTTAGATTTAGTTAGTACTTAAAGATATCTATAAAAATCACTGCCTAATACGCCTAATACCACACCTTAACTTTTGACTTATTAAATATCATAAACTTCATAGCTTCATATGGTTTTAAAAATAAAACTACTAAAATTGGACCTTGTACTACCTCAGGGGAGTATCCACGGTAAGTTGGAGAATTGTTGATGGGTTACATCAGCTTCCTGATGACAAAAGAGAAAGTGATGCGACTATTCGGTAGGTTCCTTTGGGTGACTTTATTTTACTTTTTTGTGTATATGTATGTGTGTCTATATATGTTTGCGTAAGGGTATCTGGGTACAAGGGCCTATGGCAAATGTGTTGGATTCCCCTGTAGCTAGAATTACAGGAGACTGTGAGTAGCCAGATGTCAGTTCTGGGAATAAAACCCAGTTCCTCTGCAGAAGCAGCAAGCATTCTTAACTGATGAGCCAGCTTTCTAGACTTCATCATTTTCTTTGAAAGATGATTTTAAAAATGACTGCTATGTGTTTTTCTGTGTGATTACTAATAGCTCTCTCTTTCCTCTAAGATCATATAGTCTGTAATTCTCCCATTTGTACATTTTTCTCATGTTGCATATTTTTAGAGTAAGAATACCTCTAAATAAGCTTTAAAACATATTACTACCTTAGCTTCATTTCATATATATTTTCTATACTTATTAATGGTTCTCTACCTGACCATGAGGTACAGAAAAACAAACAAACAATAACAGAACAACAACAAAACCCAAAAATCCAACCTACTAACAAAACAAAACCCTTGACAGATTCCTATATTGTTACTCTGATACCAGGTAGAAACATTCCACACATATGAAGATGGGCTATGGTATACCAACCGCAAAATAATATATTTTATTTTTCAACATTTTTTCTTTTATTGATAAAAATTACACAAAAGCTAAGTGATAATTAAATTTAAAAGCAATATTACACATCATCTTGAATTTAGAAATTCATCCCATGATAGTGTCATCCACAGGAACCCTGGCCATTGTTCACAGAGCCCCTCTCTCCTTTGAGGGTAGTACTCAGGCTCTTCCCCGTCCACAGGTCTGGATATTAGGTTTCCTTCCATGATAGGTAGGTGGGGGAATAAACCAGAGTGCCTAATATTGTCTATAATGTGTACTGAGTGAATATACATTTTGATGTACTTAACTCATTCCAGTAGTTTATTGAACATTGTAGTCAACTTTCTTTACTTTAGGTCAATGCAAAACAAATCTTCTTTTGGTACCATATAAGTACTAATATTTAGTAGTAGAAAGTCACTCAACCAGGAAATTAAGAAAAATAAAACAAATAAAAGGATAAAACCAGATTTTAAAGAAAGAAGTAACTTGAAAACATAGGGAAAAAGGTCTGTGAGTGTTATATACACCTTACAAGAAAAATTGTGTTGTTTCCCCAAAATTCCCACCCTCCCACTGTGGTTCTCCAGCCCAGGAACCATGCATTGTAGAAAAATCAAATATACAAACAAACCTATAGATAGCTAGGGTGAAATCTATTTTTATAAGAACTTAACACTCTTGACTATTTACATCCGGGAACGCCTGTGTTCATTTTATATTTTAAAGCAAAGGAAGTTCTGTGACCTCCCAGGTTGGTGGCAGGTTCATCAGCTGCCAAACTTCATAAGCAGTTTGAGGTTTGCTTCTCAGTATTCCCTAAACTGTACAACAATGAACTCTTGAGGCTGGAGGATGCTGGACACCTCATCTCCTTTATGATGGAGGCCTCCTTTTCGCTGTGAGCTCTTCATCATGAAGTTAGCTTTGCTGTTAGTTTGTTATTCTTTCCAGGTAAATGGCAGGTGCAGCCGACCTGGCTATGGTGGCAATGAAGCTGTGGTCTCTCCCAAGCTCCAAACTGGGGCTGTCATCCTGCTCTATGGACACAGCTTCATATGCCTTGTTGATGTGGAGAGGCTGGTGGGCCTGGCAGTACCCAATCACTGGTTGGTCATAGCTGTAATACGGCAACGGCTTCACATGGTGGGGTATCTGTACATGAGAATCAGAAAAAGCAATTGTTAGTGATAAGCTTTAAAGGAGACTATTTTTGTTTTCCGTGTTGATTCAAGTCCTCTATTATCTGAAAACACCAATTTAACAAAAATAATTTTTGTTACTTTTTGGTTATCATAATTCATATGTACTTTGTACATAAATTTATATATAGTGTATTTTCAGTGTTTTGATTCTACTCTTAGTTGACACATCAACATAAAAACATCTAGAACAACTTAAATGTCTTTGAACATGGACAACATATATCATACATATGTAGAACTGCTGTGTTTACCCTATTACACTATCAAAAGCTTTCTACAGCCTGCGTGAATTCACATGCTACAAAAACTGGGAAGACCTGTTACAATATGGCATGATAACTCAAGTCAAAAATAAGGTGCAAAAGATGGTCTGTGTAATGATCAAATGTGAATGCTGATATATGCAAGTTCTGTGTATATGCCTCATATGTCTATATGTTATATGTCTGAGTACAAGTTTACAAGCACATGTATATAATACACATGTTCTATGTATATGTCTTTAGCTACATTATTGTATTTTATGTTTTTATATGTAGTTTATTTGTATATGCCAGTCTTTCTTTTTTCACTGACAATTTCATACATTTGTATAAGGCACTGTGCTTACTTCTACTCATACACTCTCTTATCTACTTTCCACATACCTACTCTGGACCAGACACTTTCCCAGACTCATCATTCCTATTTTTTTGTGTGACCCATTTAGTTTAACCAGAGCCACTTATGTAAGCACTGGATTGGATCTATCCATTATAGCTTAATAGGGCCATTGGTAGGTACACAACTGAAGAAAAATTGTCTTTGTCTACATGAATCAGTAGCACATACCTCAGAAGAGAGGTGTGCGACTCCCTCCATTCCTACCTGTTGATGAGTTCATTCTACAGCCTCAGGGTAGGTACCCATAGCCTCTCCGAGTTCCTGTTTTCAAGGTCTGTGTCTTGACTAGGAGGTGGGATTTCACAACCTTTCTTCTTATCTTATGACTCTTACAATATTTCTAGCCCTTCTTTTGTACGGTCTCTGGGCCTTTGAAAGGATCATTAATTGCCTTATTGAGGATTGTGTACTCATTCATCCCTTAATCTCAACACCTTGTACAGTCAAGCCTCTCTGCACTCATCACTATTCACTACAAAGATAGGATTATCTGATTAAGGCTAAAAGTAGCATTTTCTATGGGTATAAACATAACCATTTACCATGGTAGCTTGAATTTATATCAATTTAGATCAACAGCTTTACTCAGTACCCCTATAGGTCATATGATCTCCCTTACCTTGGGTTTTTGACCAGGTTATAGTACCATAAATTGATTCTCTCCTCTGGAGACTGTCTCTAATACAAAATATACAATTATCTGCATCTTTAATTTTCATTTTTACTTCAAACTTCATACAATTCTACCCTCCATTTCAGATCATGTGTATTTTATGTAAAATAAAAATATCACAGATAATTTCTAGAATACGTTATTTAAAATATTACAAGTGTTTGAACAGGTACACCTCTCTGTTTATAGTATGAATGGTATTCTTTATTTTCAAGGCGACAAGCAACAAGCTAAGGCTCTATTGACTGTCACTGCAACAAATCTGGGTGAGAGTCTACACCAATTATGTTAATATCAAAACCTGCAAATAATATAGTCACCTTAATTTTCTGTATTGCTTTTCATTAGACCCTATATATTTGATAAAGAAACACATCTCACAAAGTTAGGAAAAGGAAACTGAAATTGCATATTTTTTTCTTTATCTTGTGCTTGCACATCTGTCTGAGCCTGCTAGATCAATCTGATGGTGTTGATTCCTTGTTGCGACTACAAAACTCCAAGTGCTCAGCGTCTAGTGGGTGATGATCTGAGAGTTTTTGACCTCTTGTCTCAGCTCCACCTCTGTTTTCCCTCCGTGGACTCCTAGCTCTGGAAAGTCACTTTCTCTCACTCACAGCTGCAGCTCTCTGATAGACTGCCAATGCTGGTTGATCGGAAGGAAGGCTTAGAAGGGAAAGGCTTGTTTTTGTTGTGAGCTTTCTCTCTGTACATGCAGTAGACATCCCTGATCTATGTCCTTTGGAGTGATTGGTTCATTCACACAACAGCAGGTGATACCCTTATCACACTTTTGACACGGTGCATAAAATATAGTCAGGGTTCTCTAGAAGAACAGGACTTATAATGAATCTTTCTCTCTCCCCCTCCCCCTCCCCTTCCTCCTCCCCCCTCCCCCTCCCTCTCTCCCCCTCTCCACCCCCCTCTCCTTCTCCCCCTCCCCCTTCCCCTCCCCCTCTCCCTCTACCTCTCCCCCTCTTCCTCCTACTCCCCCTCTCCTTCCTACTCCCCCTCCCTCTCCCTCTCCCTCCCCTCCTCGCAAATGCTATGAC